>NC_061857.1:27828407-27830907 GCF_019202785.1 Penaeus chinensis
AATAATGATAATGATAATAATAATGATAATGATATAATAATGAAGATAATGATAATAATATAATAATGAAGATAATGATAATAATAATGATAATGATATAATAATGAAGATAATGATAATAATAATGATAATGATATAATAATAAAGATAATGATAATAATAATGATTATGATTAAAAGATAATAATAATAATAATGTCATACGAAAATAGGCCTTTATTTCGTTGTTTATTTTTGGAGATGTTTTAGAAAGGTAAAAGAAGAATAAGAGGAAGGAGGTGGAGAAGAAGAAGATGGAAGAAAGACAAGAGGCGATAAAGAAGGAGAGGATGACGATGGTGATGAAGAAAGAAAAGAAGAAGAAGGAGAAAAAAAAGGAAGAAAATAAGAAGAAGAAGGAAAAGGAGAAAAGCAAAAAGAAGAAAAATAATAATAAGAAAAATAAAACGAAGGAGAAAAAAAAAGAAGTGGAAGGAGAGGAAGCAAGAGCAGGCGATGATGATGATAGAGGTAAAACACAACCATGAAAAGAGTAATATGCTCAAGAAGAGGAAGAAGGAAGAGGAGGAATGGGAGAAGAAAAGGACGAAGGAAAGGAGAAGGAGAATAGGACAAGAAAAAGAAGAAGGAAAATAAGATGAGGAAGAAGAATAGACGGCAAAGAAGAAACTCAATATAAACATAAGTATATAATGAAGAGTAGAAGAAAAAGAAGAAGAAGAAGAAGAGAAGTAGAAGAACAAGAACAAGACGAAGAGAAAGAAGAAAAAGAGTAAAAGAATAAAAGAAGAAGAAACGAAACAGAAGAACTAGAATAATAAGCATACCTAACGATAACGAAGAAGAAATTTATTTCCACCGAACATGCACGTAAGAGTTAATACGGACGATTTGCAGCAGTTACCAAGGGGAAATATGACCCCCGATTACTTCTAAAATACACCCAACGTTAATACACACAGCTCATCTACCCCTCATCCCCCCCCCCACCCGCCCTCGCAAACCCCCCTCCCCCCCTGACAATACCCCCAACCCCCCTACCCCCTTGACAACCCCCCTCCCCTACCCCCATGACAACCCCCCTCCCCTACCCCCATGACAACCCCCACCCCCCCCTTCCCTCTTGACAACCCCCCCCTCCCCTACCCCCTTGACAACCCCCACCTCCCCTACCCCCCCTGACAACTCCCCCCCACCTGCCCCCCCCACCTGCCCCCCCCCCCTCAAAACTCCCCCCTCCCCCGACCCTTGTCCCTGAACGCAAATGACCCGCCTATCCATTATAACGCGATCGTATCCCCATTCATCATAATTAGGCTAATTAACCCCCGGCTAACCTACGATTTCCTGCCGCGACATGCCCTCACTAATGACGCACTAATTACCTTATTAACAAGCAATCTGCGTCGGTATGATATGATCAGGTGGGCCGGATCTCGTCCCTTTTGGCGTGTGCGTGTGTGTGTGTGTGTGCGTGCGTGTGCGTGCGTTCGTGGGAGGGGGTTATGTGTGTATCTTAGAGGAGGAGGTTGTATGTGTGTTTGGGAGGAGGTTGTGTGTGTGTGTGTGGGTGTGTGTTTGTGTGTGTGTGCGTGCGTGTGAGGGGGTTGTGTGTGTCTGGGAGGAGGTTGAGTGTGTGGGTGTGTTTGTGGGTGTGCGTGCGTGGGAGGGGGTTATGTGTGTTTGTGTATATATGTGTGTGTCTGGGAGAAGGTTGTATATGTGTGTGTGTGTGTGTTAGAGAGTGTGTACGTGGGGAGGGGGAGGGGGGATAAATGTGAGTGGGTGTTTATATGAGTTTTTTGTGTGTGTTTGTGCGTGTGTGTTTTAGTTCGTGTACATGTGAGCGGTCTGCGTGTCTGTATGCCTGTGAGTGAGAGTCCTTCCTGCAGTAACTAGTGAATTAATTAATTCATCATAAATCTAGTCAATGCGTCAAATATATCACATGAGGTCGATGAGCCATGAAAACAAACGAAAAAAAAAATGTCACAAGGAGGATAAGGAACAAGAAGAAGAAGAAGAAGAAGAGACGAAAACGAGGAAGAAGAACTAGAAGAAAGAGAATAAGAAAAGAAAATCTGAAACAAGAAGAAAATATAAAGGTAAAGGAAGAAAAAAATAAAGAAAAAAAGAAAAAAAAGGATGGAGAAAGAAAAATAAAACTTGAAGACGAATTAAAAACAAAGAAGAAAAAAAAACAGAGAAACAAAAACATACCACAAGAACCAAAACAAGTAAAAAAAATAATAATCATAATGAAACAAAAACAAAACAAAACAAAAACTCAACAAAAAACAGAATCCTTTCATTTCTACGAACTGTATCGCAGCGAAAGAAAATGAGCAATTGCACGACTATGTGCATCGCAATAAACTAGAACCAATGAGCGTATTTAAACTTATTTGTAGAACGTGAAGTCGGAACACAGAGAATCGCTGTGGAATTTAGGATTTTGAACCGGAATTTATGGGTCAAGCTTTGAAAGAAATAAGCAATTT
>NC_061857.1:27835460-27852960 GCF_019202785.1 Penaeus chinensis
TCCCACAGCATTTCACTGCTCGGAGAGTTCTTTAGGTCGAGCTTTCGGTAAATGTTAAGTTTCATCCAGCCTCCGACTTTCGAAACCACTTTTTTTGGAGTGTAATCTCCCCTCGTAGTTTAACGCTGTTATGCTGTTGCTTTCCGTCGCATTTGACTCGTTGATGAGTAGCGGAACTTGTATTCCCCGACGGCAAAGTTGATCAAATGTGTAAGATTCGGCTTCGCACTGTATTATGGGAGGGTAATTAGCATGATTTACACACAGAAAAACAAGAAAAACACTAAATTAACTTAAAATCGGGCTTGCTGAAACTCTACGGGGACAGTGGCCATGTTTCACGTATGCAATTTACGGTATACAATTCGGCGGTTAAATCCAGGATTATTTTTTGCCTGATTGACGGACAATACAAATGAATCAAACCATGTTTTGGCACAATCAACTTTTTATATGAAAATGCGTTTCGAAAGTTTCCAGATGACCGTTTCAAATTCATACACAAGCTTCATTAATAGTTCCTCAAATAACAACGGTATTTTGATTGACTGCGATAATAAATACAAAGCAAAGAAACAAAAAAAAGCGCTACTGACAGTTACGTGTTCGCGCACGGAGACCGTGCCGCAACGGCACACGCAGTCTCCGTGAATTTTATTCTCAAACAAAAAACTTACACATTTTTGTAACACACCTTGCAAACTTTAGTGATGATTGTCGTCAAATATGGTAACCGTTCAATACTTATACTGGTCTTAAAATGTAAGATGGAACTTATTGACCTTTGCCTGAGCCGAAAATACTTCGGAGGCCGTGGCGAGGCTTCAGGCCTCGCAGCCAAGCCTTATTGCTCGTCCCGCGGAATTATGAAAGCTTTAGCCTGATTTCGTCGCGCGCGGCCACGACACCCACTGCGGTCGGTTGCAATAGCCAAATCGTAAATAATTTGTATTAATAATGCATGTATTATTATCCTATTAAAAGTATGCATTTTTATTACATTAATTGGCTTATTACTTGAAATGTACTTCGTGCAATAACTATGTAGATTTCGCCGGTTCTCGTTAAACGTTACTTAAATTTTACTAACTTATATCGTCCCGTCTCCGTTATTAAGCTTTACAATAACACGTCCTCGGCGTAGCAATATTTCCAGTTATACGTGTATTTCCAGTTATACGTGTATTTCGCAATTTGTAAACATTTCTGCCGGCTTCTATATTTTTTTTTTTTTCACACCTACACTTCCTTGGCCACCGGACAGATACACACTGAACGTTTTCAATGGGCGAGGGCAGGGCTTTCCGAAAAACTGTTTTTGATTGGTCAGAAAACTCTGACGTCATTGCCTGAAGTTTTCATTGGCTAGAATTTCTCAGTCTGTAACACCGCATAATCGCTAAGTTGTCAATAATTGGTCGTTATACATGGTGTCCTTGTTTATCTGTTTCACACATTATTAATTTATTATCGCTATTTCAGAAGAAATTTGTCTTTAGGTGCGCGAAAAAATGGTATTTGTTTTGTATTACGTTTTTGTTTGGACTATATGCATACAAGCAATCAGGTAAGTGTGAACTCTTACCGGATTTCACTCGCTCTCTGAAGATGAAAGGTCTAGAGGGACTGGGGCAGGCGAGTCGATCTTTCTCTCTTTTCCGCCTTGCGGCGGATACAGCTCTGCCGCTTGTAGAAAGAAGGAATGGATCAGAGATGTTTGATTTGATTTTATAAATAAATAGCGGGCCAGGTATTGGTTGATGTAAGCGGCCCTAATACCTGGCCGCTTGACCCATTCCTTTAGGTCCCTCCATAACCTTTCTACGTTTTGTGTGTGTATTTGTGGGTCGTCTGGGTCTACAAAATTCTCAGAATGATTAATACTCAGATGTTTGTAACCATGATGTTGTAGGTTCCGGTAAGCAGCCCATCCATCACTGTATATCACACTGTCTGGTTTGATATATTTCTTAATAAGGGGTATGAGCGTGTCTGCACTGCGGTCAGTGCCAACTAATGGCACAACGAATTTCTTTTTACTTACACGCTCAATACCCCCAAAGACCCACACCTGGCTCAACTGTCTGCCCCTATTATACTTACGGCGCACGAGCAGCGTCTCGTCGATCTCAACTATTACACCAGCACCTCCTATTGAATTTTGATTTTGTAACCAATATTCGGTTACTTCAGAACAAAAACTCCTCCAATCTACGCTAGTTGGCTTAGAAATGCCAATACATTTAATAATTTGTGCGTGATCCCAATGTTTTTGTAGCCAATGATTCACAAATAAAATTACTTTAAAAGGTTCGAGATGTGTCCCCTGCAGAAACGTGCCATTGTAATCGCTGGTCGAGAAAACGCAACTTTTACGCCGTTTTGTCTTTGCTATTTTTTTCCATCTGCCACAATACCACATATGTCGATCTTCACGATATTTGCAAGGTAAATCGCAATGCGGGCAACTTACCGCTCTTGGCAAAACACCGTGTGCCCTCAGGAACTCTATAGCGTTATCATTTTTTTTCAAAATAATCAGATATAACTCTATAATAATGTGGGTCACAACCTACACACCTGAGATCCATTTTGAGCAGAGATTGGTATATTTGCTCTCCTTGCCCACTATACATACGTGTGGCGCAAATGATGGCATGTGATTGGTTTATAGCATTTCCTGTAATGCTATTGGCTCTCGTGACAAATGTCACGCGCATGTGGTATATAATAAAAGTTTCAAAAGGTTTCGTGCGCTGTTCATGCGGTAACGTTGTTGATTTTGAAAATCGCGCGCAATTCTTCAGTTCCCTCTTGTCCGTAATATGGACCAGACACATCGATTTGCGCAGAGTAAGAAATGTCATAATTACTGTAAATACTCGATTTTATGATGGTATTACTCGTGTATTGTCAGACATTTTAATGTAGAAAGAAAATCACCTTCATGTAAGTTTATGCGGAATTTTTCTAGTTACGAAATGAAAGTATTACAATAAATGAACCAAAATAAAACGGTATCATTGTTTTGTTTACATAAAGTAGGAAAGGATATCGGATGGCGATTTTTAAAATATTGAGATAGTTTTTCATTCGGGGCTCTGTGACACTTGCGTGTCCAATAACTTCGTTATTTCTGATTTGCGACGGAAGTTCATAGAAGATAAGTTTCTTAGATTTATTTGCTCTATCACATGCATATATTTTTTTCCGGTTTAAAGACGGCTAGTCAGAACTTTACCTATACCGAGCTTTCTGCAATTTTGAGAGGGATAAATAGAAGCTACGAAAAGATAGGTTGGGGGGAGGGGCATTGTGTGTGTGTGCGTGTGCATGTGATGGTTCGTTTACAGTGTACATTTCACCCTCAATTTTCCGAGGCCCTTATTCATTTTCTGTCCCCTTTCCAGTCCCCAAGACCTACTTCCCGCACCGAGAGTTCTGCTTCACCCTGGCCGATGACATCTACGTGCGATACCAGTCCTTCAAAGACCAGAAGGAGATGGAGAAGGAGATCAAGAAACACTGCCCGCACAAGATCGACATTGGTGCCGTCTACTCCTTTCGGTAGGCCTGGGGCAGCGCTGGCGTTTGGGCTTGGTCATAACATTATTTCATCTTGTTCAAGCTGTGCACACCACGAACATTCAAGTCCACCAGCTAGTGACTTTTTGTTGCAGGATATTGCTTGGATGGTTAGCTTTACTGAATGAGGAATCAGGACACATCCTATATTCCTGCGTGAATGCACTTTGTTTGCCAGAGTTCTAAAGTTGTAAGTCTGTAGTGATTACTTGACACTGTCATTATAAAGTGTTTGTGATATTGAATAACATTTTTAGTTGTAATTTGCAATATGTTATTTGGAAAAAGTGTCGTAGACCTTGTTGAGAAATCAGTTCTGTATTCCTTTTACCATGTGGGTAATGTCATATGTGCAGTAAAAGTTTTTTAAAAAAGTGCCAAAATGTCATGTTTATGTTAGGTCATGGAAGATTTCAACCTGTAATAATAATGTCCATGATTTATATTGAAACAGCTTTTAATTATATATATACTGTACACCTGTCAGTGACTTTTTGTCCGTTTTCTTTTTCCTGAATATTTATCTGGTTAGTGGTATGCATAATTTGAGGCACTTAGTTAATGAACTGTTTATTAAATATTTTCATTAGGAGTCCTGTTTCTGTCACTGTTTCTAATCTGTTAATATCTTTCAGTATCTCCATAGTTAAGGCATTTGTTCCCATTATAGTAAGATTGAAGAGGTTCAGAAATCGGGCTTAAATTGAGTCTAGCAGATGAGATAAGGATAATCTGAGAGGACTGCATGGCCTACATGGACAATGTTGGTATTGCTAGTTAGATCCTATAAACTTATACCAATTTCATTTCTTGTTCACATTTTCAGCAGGGTTCTATTAGCTTAGAGGAGAATAGTTAAATGGAAAGATTTTAAAGGGTGAAAAATTAGATAGAGTAATGATTTCTCACTCTAAAATAGGATAGTCCTGAATGCTAACTGTTATTGTCCCTGAAAACCCCCTTTTCCAAAGTAGAGTAGTGATTGCTTTACTTTTGTATCTATAGAATCTATAGCACTGTACAGTGAATTATGTATTGGCAGTACAGTAAAAGCATAGTTTTTTAGGACATTCTTTTATGTTATCAGTGTAGAATTAAGAGATGAATGTTATATCTTCTGACTCGTTCTCTTTGCAGACCCAAAGAACACCGCACAGTATCAGTGTTTACACCACTTGAAAAGGAGCTTGTATTTGATATTGATATGACAGATTACGATGAGGTATGTTCATAATTTTTTCTTTGCTAATTTGCTAATTTATTTCAAGTATTAGTATTAGTAGCTATATATTTCTCACTCTTTCTTTTTTCTGCTTTCTCCTTTTTTCTCTTGCTCTCTCTCCCTCCCTCTCTCTTCATCTTGTTCTTGCCCTCTCTCTTTTGTCCCTTCTCTCTCTCTCTCTCTCTCTCTCTCTCTCTCTCTCTCTCTCTCTCTCTCTTTTGTCCCTTCTCTCTCTCTCTCTCTTTTGTCCCTTCTCTCTCTCTCTCTCTTTTGTCCCTTCTCTCTCTCTCTCTTTTGTCCCTTCTCTCTCTTTTGTCCCTTCTCTCTCTTTTGTCCCTTCTCTCTCTCTCTCTCTCTCTCACTCTCTCTCTCTCTCTCTCTCTCTCTCTCTCTCTCTCTCTCTCTCTCTCTCTCTCTCTCTCTCTCTCTCTCTCTCTCTTGTCCCTTCTCTCTCTCTCTCTCTCTCTCTCTTTTGTCCCTTCTCTCTCTCTCTCTCTCTCTCTCTTTTGTCCCTTCTCTCTCTCTCTCTCTCTCTCTCTCTCTCTCTCTCTCTCTCTCTCTCTCTCTCTCTCTCTCTCTCTCTCTCTCTCTCTCTTGTCCCTTCTCTCTCTCTCTCTCTCTCTCTTTTGTCCCTTCTCTCTCTCTCTCTCTCTCTCTCTTTTGTCCCTTCTCTCTCTCTCTCTCTCTCTCTCTTTTGTCCCTTCTCTCTCTCTCTCTCTCTCTCTTTTGTCCCTTCTCTCTCTCTCTCTCTCTCTTTTGTCCCTTCTCTCTCTCTCTCTCTCTCTTTTGTCCCTTCTCTCTCTCTCTCTCTTTTGTCCCTTCTCTCTCTCTCTCTCTTTTGTCCCTTCTCTCTCTTTTGTCCCTTCTCTCTCTCTCTCTCTCTCTCTCTCTCTCTCTCTCTCTCTCTCTCTCTCTCTCTCTCTCTCTCTCTCTCTCTCTCTCTCTCTCTCTCTCTCTCTCTCTCTCTCTCTTGTCCCTTCTCTCTCTCTCTCTCTCTCTCTCTTTTGTCCCTTCTCTCTCTCTCTCTCTCTCTCTTTTGTCCCTTCTCTCTCTCTCTCTCTCTCTTTTGTCCCTTCTCTCTCTCTCTCTCTTTTGTCCCTTCTCTCTCTCTCTCTCTCTCTTTTGTCCCTTCTCTCTCTTTTGTCCCTTCTCTCTCTCTCTCTCTCTCTCTTTTGTCCCTTCTCTCTCTCTCTCTCTCTCTTTTGTCCCTTCTCTCTCTCTCTCTCTTTTGTCCCTTCTCTCTCTTTTGTCCCTTCTCTCTCTCTCTCTCTCTCTTTTGTCCCTTCTCTCTCTCTCTCTCTCTCTCTCTCTCTCTCTCTCTCTCTCTCTCTCTCTCTCTCTCTCTCTCTCTCTCTCTCTCTCTCTCTCTCTCTCTCTCCCCCCCCCCCCCCCCCCCCTCCCCTCTCACTCCCTCCCTCTCTCTCCCCCTCCCTCCCTCCCTCCCTCCACACAAATCAGTGTTTGAAAGGCATTTGCAACTTAGAAAATTTGTTGTTTTAAAAGTTTTTTTGTTATTATTATTATACCACTGTTAACACCATTGATTTCAAAAGTTAAAAGTTTTTGTTTTGTACTGAAACAAAGCAATCTTGTCCCTTTTGAATCTGATAGAGAGATCACTTTCATTATGAATTATATCAGTGACCATACAGTCGGAGATCCCCATCATTATAAATATTAATGACCTTCACTTGCAGGTGAGAACATGCTGCTCAGGTGCTGATATCTGTCACAAATGTTGGAGGTTTATGACTGTTGCTGTCAAGATTTTGGATGCTGCTCTCAGAGGTGTGTAGGCCTACTTGTTTAGTCAATTTTTGTGGAGAATATTTTTCATTCAGAACCTGTCATCTCATCAATTCTACCTAACATGAGGCTTTCATTTTTATTTGAATTGTGATTTTTAAAAATTTAGGATTTACAAATCAATTCTTGTATAAAGCAAATTGCTTATTGCTTTTGTTTTTTGCTTTAATAAGATGACCTTAAGAAATTCTTAGAATCTCTCAGTGGTCGGCAAAGTTTTCCATTTATTTTACTTGCTTGCAGTGTAAACTTTGATTACACTTTAAATCTGTCATTTAGTTACTTTATGAGTGTCTCTTTGCTACAAATCCTGAAATGGAGCATGATTATCTTCATCTCTTTTTCTCATATCTCATATTTATTAATTAATGTATTTAATCTCATATTCCTTTATTTCTTATTACTCATTCCAGAGGATTTTGGATATCAGCATCTCCTGTGGGTCTATTCCGGCCGTCGTGGCGTTCATTGCTGGGTCTCTGATGCCAGTGCAAGGGCCTTGTCGCAGCCGCAGCGCTCGGCCGTAGCTGAGTACCTGCAGCTTATTCGGGGCGGTGATAGTCAGAGCAAGAAAGTCAACATCACACAGAAAGTTCATCCATCTATCAAGTAAGTTTTGCTGGAGATTTAGTTCAGGGTAACTTTGATTAGGTTTGTAGTTTTTATTAATGAATATGAATTCATTAAGGTCGTCTTGTATATTATGGCCCTTAGGTTTTATTGATTATTAATGAATTTTGGTTATTGAAAACTACTAGTAATATCGGACCTAAAGTTTCTCAATTAAAAAAGTATATTTCCTAACCCAGCCATAGACATAAAACCTATAACTTCAAACTTTCCACCGTTCTCCTTTCATAGACGTGCTGAAGGAATAGCCAAAAAATACTTTGAAGAGCTGATTCTTGAGGACCAGGACCTCTTAGGCACACCTGACCAATGGGGCAAGGTCCTTAATCTGATTCCCGAACAGTCGCTGCGAGAGTCTCTGGAGAAAGTGATGTCGCAGTGTAGTAATTCACACCAGCGCTGGAACACCATACAGTCGGAGATCAGCAAGGCCATTAATAAGGTTGGTTTGGGACTAGTACTGGACTGACTTTTGAATTGATTTCTTGTTCTAATTATTTGTTTTGTAATGAAATGTATTTTTAATCATATATAGTAACTGTATGGTTTTCCTTTACTGTGAAATTATATTTCATGTGCTTTCCCCTGACAGAACGACTTCAAGAAAGGCGTTAAGCCAAACTTAGTGACGGAGATCATTCTTCAGCTGGTGTATCCACGTCTAGATATCCACGTGACAAAAGGGCTCAACCATTTGCTGAAGTCCCCCTTCTGCATCCACCCCAAAACAGGGCGGGTTTGCGTGTGCTTTGACCCCCGAAAGGCTGATGCTTTTGACCCCATGGCCGTCCCGAATTTGAGGTTGGCTGAAGTGTCTTGTGGGTTGTGTAGAATAACATAGTTATTTCTTATTGTTGTTGTCGTTATTTATTACGATTATTGTTATGTTTTTATTTGTTATTTATTTTTGCTTTGGTTAATATTACTATTCAATTTTGTTTATTTGTTATTATTATTACTATGTATTTCTGTCTTTATTTCTTTGTATACGAATTTGCAGGAGAGATATGATTGACTATTTTTCTTTGGTAGATGTAATTTTGGTGCTCTTTTGCTTATCAGAGTGAATGTATATCATTATAAACTAATTTTCTGACTTCTAGAATATTAATGAGATGAATGTTTGGTTTATAGATTATTTATACCTGGTCTGTACTTTTTGTTTTATATTTACTTGTTTACTTTTGATGCTTAATAGAAATACCATATTTGCAGTCAGCTCGTGGAAGAAATCAACCAGTTTGACGTGGGAAAGACAGACGAGGAGCGTGCGGTGGCAGAGTACAAGAAAACCTCAATGAAGGAAGCGGTCGTCGTGTTTGAGTCCTTCCTGGCTGGATTGTCAAAAGAGAATGCTTCCCGAAGACAGGAAAGCAGCGGTAAGTTACCCAGTGTTGCAACATGTCAAATAAATATAGAGATATTATATATATATATATATATATATATATATATATATATATATATATATATATATATATATATATATTTATATATATATATATATATTTATATATATATATATATATATATATATATATATATATATATATATATTTATATATATATATATATATAAATATATATATATATATATATATATATATATATATATATATATATATTTATATATATATATATATATATATATATATATATATATGTATATTTATGTATATTTATATTTGTGTGTGTGTATATAAGTATTTATAAGTATAAATTCCTAACTGTTTTTGTTTTTTTTTTAGTTTGTTTATACAAGTTTTAGAGCATTAACTATTACTTTACTTTTTGCTTTACAGTGAAACTGAAGTAAAATCATAATTTATTATAATGATTATAAGTAATGTAATAAGAATTTAATTTTTGAACAAATTTTGCTGTCAGATTGAGGAAGTTTCACTAATTCAGGTACGATATATCACAATGAGTCAGATGTAGAAGTAGGATTTTAGGTAAAAGCTTTGGCATATCATCATTGGTGCCAGATACATGCACTGCCCGACATAATTTTACTTAATTGGTTTGTCTTGAACATAGAGGGCTCTTCAGCTGCTTAAATCCCCAAGGGTCATTTACGAGACCTACCTGGTCTCACTTGTTTCCCCAGTCCTTGAGTGAGATCAATTTTATTTAAATCACCAATTTTACTGTCATTGTTGTTAACATCATCATTATTATTAAGATCATTATTATTTTAAGATCCCCCCCCCCCCCTCCCCCAATCCCACACCCAATGTTGCTGTGTGGGGCTTAAGAGACGGAGACTGGTACCCAATGCTGGGGATCAGCCCTCGACTCCACTAATTTTGCATGGCCTTTTCCCCTTCATCTTTTTGTTTCCTTCTCTTCTCCAACCCCTTCTACTATCCACTTCCTAAGTTGTGAGAGTCCTGTTGAATGGCCTGGGGGAGTCATAGGCACAGTATTTCCCTGTTTAGTTGTCTACCCCTTAACTAGGACTATTTCTCTCTCCTGTAGGCTTACCACAGCCAGTAATGAAGACTTTGTACTGTTATAAGGGGCATTAAGGCTTGCCCCGTTATCAAATATCCCCAGTGATTTCAATTCACCTAGTTCCCTGACCCTCTGAGCACAACTCTGAACACTGCTGTTACTATCCCCTCATCAGTGCCTACTCTCACATCAGTTTAAATCTCCAGGAAACATTCCTCCTCTCCCAACATCCTCTTCTTTCTCTCCACCACCACAAATTTCTCCATCAACTAGCCCATCCTCCCTTATTACCAGTCTCTAGCCATATTGTCCACCTCTCCACAGTGCTACCACTCTCAACACTACTTCCTCTTCCACACGTCCCCGTCCTTCTACTACCCCCACCTCTTCAAACATTTTGAGTAATCTGTTTAGCCCAGCCAAATGGGATCAATATTTTACAAACCCCTCCACATCCCTTTACTCTGACAACACTCCTCTTCCAGCAATGCCTCCAAAAACACTATTCCCTATAGAGGCCATTGTAAGTCCCCCATCAATATTGCCAAGATTATTTTAGACATGACTTCCCCTTTAATGTTTACATCGGCAGAGAGTCCCTCTCTGCCTGACCATATCAACTTCCTCTCCGTCAATGTCTGAATTGTTGGCATTTAGGCCCTCTTGCCAAATGCTGCCTTTCCATACACCAATACCTTCTATGTGCCTAACCTGGTCATCATTAGTCACGTGGGCCAATTGTGGAGACTCCTATTTTATGGGAGCTGCCTTACCTACAAGTTTGAGTCTGAAGTGGCAATTCTCAGATTCAAACTTGACCTCACATTACACAAGGCCAGACTGTGGAATCCCATTAATGAGGTTTTTCTCTCACTTCCTACTCAAATAATGTAATTTGCTCTGCTCCTCCCCTTTCTTCCCAAGATGTTTCTACATCTACCCAGTATCTCTTCCTTATTCCATTTCTACTGCCTCCCTCTCCCAGTCAAATTCTGTTGTTATTCTAAATACAGACACTCCAAACACTACTTGGCTGGTACCCACCCCTCTTCCACCTTGCCTAACTCATTGCACAAGACAAACTAAATAGTCCTCCATTTCTCCTCCTACCCCATCCACTCCTGCGCCAACCCCTCCCTTCACCCCTCAAACGTTTGTCCCTCTTCTCCCCCTTATAAGAGAGCCTTTGTTTCTCAGACCTCCCTAGCCAACTTCTCTTCAGAAACTCTCATAGACATTCAAAATCTAATCATTACCCAGGATAACATGCCTACACCTCATCCACCCTCCAGTCTCTGCTCCCATTCCTTCTACACTCAAAGTAACTCCCAACATGCATCCTCCCCCTACTCATGTTCCCCCAACACCCCCTCCTCCCAAAACATCCTATCTCCCCTGCTTCAGCTGCATCATCCCCTTCCTTCCCCATTATCCCTCCTGCTTCTCTCTGGATACCCATGGGACCCTTTGTCACAGCAACCCTGGATTCTTTCCCTCCTGATGTTTTTTCCTGAAATTGTGATCTTATTGTCCTTAAAGCCCCTTCCTCTCTTGCTAATCCCTACCTTACCCAAAGGACATCCTGGCAAAATCCCACTCTTTTTCCTTTAACATTTTGATCTAATCACCCTTGTTAATCCCTTATCTTCCTGAACTGCTATATGACTTCTGACACATAGCATTTATCTTTTGTACTATTACACCTTTCTATAGTTCTGTATAACCCTTGATGTCTAGCACATTTATTTTGTAACCATTAACCATTATTTTAAGGTTAGTAATAGTGATAAATTTAAAATCGTTTCTTTACAAAATTCCAAGAATAGGGTGAATAGGTGAGGTCAAATAGGCTTGATAATTGACTTCTTGACTAAGGGCTAGTAAAATGAAACCAAAGGACAGTGTATTTATTGTATGCAGCCCCAGTATCAATGTTTTTTTCTACTAATTTATGAATCTCTCTTTTTCAGATATGAAGAAAGATTTTTAGTGTGCAGTGTTTTTTTTAGAAGATTTATAAGAAGGATGTGATATAAATTACAATAAGAAGTTAAATAGTTTTATTTACACTTAACATTCTCTAACATGATGGGTTTAGGCTAGTTGTGGTCAGTTTAGTTTACTGAGTTTTAGCTGTCTAGTTCAGCTCAGCTTCTTTCAGTTATCTAGAGCCTACTCAGCTACATTCAGCTCTTGAGAGCTGACCTATTTAGCACTGAGCACTTTCCAGCTATTTAGAACTAATGTATTTGATCATAGCGTCTAAGCTTTACGACTGGAAGCCACATTGCCACTAGGCACTCCAGGCATAACCTCCTCAACAGCCTGGGAGTGGTGGTTCACAGTCCTTGTCAAAGGAAGGGTGTTTGCTCGCAGTCCTAAAGGTAGAGGAGCAGAGGGGTTATTTGGCACATTGTAGTGTTCACAACTGTACTTCCCATACTTACTAGTAGCCAAGTCTCATTCTGTGGAGAATGACCTCAGCAGCTCTTGTGATCTTCAGAAAGAGGGCCAGCACTGCTCGGCAATTATGCAGCCGCTGGCCAAGGGAAGGGTTCTGGCCTGATGTGCAGCTGCTATTCCACATTTTGGAACTTTTGATAAGTCTGCTCGCTCCAAGATGGTGGGCAATATACAGAGGTTGTCATTAAGCTAATGCAAGCTGTTCAGGGCTTTTCTGAAATGGTAGTGTTGAGCAGTTAGATATTAACTTAGTGAGGGACTGAGTCAGAGACTTATTTGAAGAAACTTCTTTATTTTATTACAAATACACCAGCATGAATGAACTCTTAGAAGCTGGCAGCCTAATTACACCAGCTAATGCTTTTTAGATTGTGGGTTATCAGAATATAATGTATAACTGTTGAAGGTCTGAACACCTAATGATAATGGGATTATACAATCAGAGTTATTCTTGTCTTTGTATAAGAACACCAACAAACTTGAATTCTCTATATACTGTGTCACCTATTTTCAAAACAAAAACTTCTTGATCTGTAGTTGTGATAGTATGTGTAACTTGTGCAATGTTATTTAACAAAGCAAATTTATCAGATAAAAAACTATTTTCACCAATAAAACCATATGAGGAATCAATATGCTTTAACCTTTATAGAACAATAAATGATTTGTTATACGTTGGTTTTGTTGACTTTTCATTATTTATTTTTTTTCAAACCTTATTTCTTGCATCACATGCAAGCATGTATTATTGTCTTTCCTGTCTTTACATGTATGGATTTTGTTATTTATTTTTTTCTTCAGTTCTCTTCTTCATTTGCTTTTGTTTTTCCTTTTTACTTTTACATTCATTGTTATTTCATTTGTATTTCAAACTATAATTTGGAGCGAGGGCTTTGTAAACTTAATATAGTGAGCATTTTGACATGTAATTGCTTATTCAGTATGAGCTCTTGTTTTTTCTTGTCATATTTTGTACCACTCTTCCACCTAGCTAACAGACATCAGATTAGATTAAAGAAAAACAACACTGAGGAGTGATTAGCACTGAAGTTTTTAGAAATACCAATATAGTATTCTCAAGATATCTGTCAGATTCATGAATAATGGAATTATGAATGATATATATATATAAAGGCAGACAGACTTCATTTTACAATTAAGTCGCCAATTCCCACTGTGCTCTATGAAAAGTGGGCCCCCCCAATCCTTTGCCCATTGTTGTCGTGGGAGGGCTTAGGAGGCTCAGCCATCGACTCAACTAATTTTGCATAGTCTTTTTTCCTACTCATACTTTTCGTTTCAGTTTCTTCAGCAATCCCTTCTACTATCCATCTCCTAAGGTGTGAGAGCCGTGCTGAAAGGATGAAAGGCTGACTTTATGTCAGTCCTGAACGGCCTGAGGGAACCATGGGCACAGTATTCCCCTGCCATACCTGGCCCTTACCCCTCAAGGGGACCCTGAGGGGTGGACTGTTTTTTTTTTCCAACATACTCCAGGCTTATCATGGCCAATAATGAAGATGTAACCCCACTATTAGGGGCAATGAGGCTTGCCCCTTTATCAAATAGCCCCAATCCCGGCTCCCCTTTGACCACGGCTCCGAACACTGCAACAACTCCCCCATCATCAATGCATACTAGTACAGTATCAACCCTAATCAACAACCAACCTCCAGGAGACATTTCTACTCTCCCAACATGCTCAACTTCAACACCTTTACTCCCACAACCTTCTTCATCAACAATCCCATCTCCCCTTATTACTACCTTACAACCTTATTGCCCACCTCCCCGTAACACTACCCCCCTCAACACTACTCCCTCCTCCACACGTCCCCGCACTTCTACTACCCCCACCTCTACAAGAATCCTAAATACTCTATTTAGCCCAGCCAAATGGGACCGATTTTTCGTGATCCCTCCCACAGCTCCCTACTCTCAAAACACCCTCCTCTTCCAACAATGCCTCCAAAAACATTAGGCAAAGTCTCTTTCCGTAGCCGACCCGACCACTACCGTCTCGTCACAGTAACAACTGAAAACCAAGCTATAGCATTAACAAAACTAACTGATCTATGTGGTAATCCCATCCCTACAGAACCTCACCCAACCCTCAATACTTGCACTGGAACTGTCTCTATCTCCCCAACAGGTTGCCCAATCTATGACAAAGAATTGTCAGATTGTGGAGAGGACTTACTCGCTTGTCTCACAGACTATGATGCAACATATGTACAATGCTACTCCATTCCTCCCAGAGGAAATCGTAAGAAATCCATCAACATTGCCAAAATTACTTTCCGTAGACATGACCTTCCCTATAATGTTTACATAGGTGGGGAATCCCTACCTGTCCGACCATACCAACCTCCTCCTCGTCAGTGCCAAAATTGTTGGCGTTTAGGACAGCCAGCCAAACACTGTCATTCTACAGCCAGATGTCCCGCTATGTGCCCAACCTGGCCATACTCGATCAAACTGCTCTGCACAATCACGCACATGTGCAAACTGTGGCAGCCCCCATAATGTATTTTATAAAGGCTGCCCCACCTACAAATTTGAGTCTGAGGTAGCAACTCTCCGATTCAGACTTGGACCCCCCCCCCCCCAATCCCTTGCCGGTTGTTGTCGTGGGGGGGGCTTAGGAGGCGGAGACTGGGACCCAATGCTGGGGAACTCCCCAACCTTGGGACTCAGCCCTCGACTCAACAAATTTTGCATGGTCTTTTTTTCCCCTCCTACTTTTTCGTTTCTGTCCCTTCACCAACCCCTTCTACTATCCACTTCCTAAGGTGTGAGAGCCGTGCTGAAAGGATGAAAGGCTGACTTTGTGCCAGGCCTGAGGGAGCCATGGGCACGGTATTCCCCTGCATTAGTTGTCTAGCCCTTACCCCTCAAGCGACCCTGAGGGGTGGACCGTTTCTCTCCCCAACATACTCCAGGCTTATCATGGCCAACAATGAATAACCATTAACCATACCATTATTAGAGACAATTGCCTCTTCATCAAATAGCTCCACCAATTCAAACTCGGCCGATACCCTGACCCCAGGCTCTCCTTTGACCACGGCTCTGAACACTACAACTAATAGCCCCTCCTCAATGCGGACTAGTACAGTATCCACCCTAATCAACACCCCAGGAGACATTTCTACTCCCAACATGCTCAACTTCAACAATTATACCCCCACAACCTTCTTCATCAACTACCCCATCCTCCCTTATTACTACCTCACAACCTTATTGTCCACCTCCCCTTAACACAACTCCCTCTTCCACATGCCCCCGTCCTTTTACTACCCCCATCTCTACAAAATTCTTAAATAATCTATTTAGCCCAGCCAAATGGGACCGATTTTCGTGATCCCTCCCACAACTTCTCACACTTTCTGCTTTGACAACCTGTTTTCATTCCTCAAATGCATATACATCCTTCACTTGATCTAACCTCTATACATTACCTTACCCAACCTTAACCCATTTACTCGTCAATCCTTTGCCCAACTTTGACATCTAATCACTAACTCAACCACCCTTCACTACCATTTACTATAGTGCTACATAATCTTAGATGTGTAGCACATTTATTTTGCTTTTAACCATTAACCATTCAGACTTGGACTCACTCTACGTGAAGCCAGACAGGAAGCACGTCGACGAGGCTTTTCTCTTACCCCCTATTCCAGTAATGTCGCTCACTCTGCCAATCCCCCTACCTCCCAAGCTCCTACACCCTCTCCTAAACCCAACCCCCCTCCATCTAACTTCCGTCCTTCTACCTCCTACCTTCCCCAGTCATATTATTTTGCCATCCTAAACCCAGACACTCCAATCTCTACCCAATCAAATTATTTTGCCATCCTAAATCCAGACACCCCAATCTCTACTACAGCCCCAACACCTTCCCCTCTCCCTCCCCACACTACCCGCAGCAGACAGAATAAACGTTCCACCCCCTCTTCCCCTACCTCACAATCACCTCCACCTTCCTTTGCCCCTATTTTCCAGACTTCTCTTCCCCCCTCACAAGAAAACCTTTATCTCACAAAACTCCCCAACCAACTCCACTACAGAAACTCTTGAAGATATCCAGAACTACATAATCGAGTCCCAAACTAATACTCATCCACCTTCAAATTCTACAACTTCCGCTCCCTCCACACTCAAAGTGACTGCCGATATCCATCCTCCTCATACTCATATTCTCCCTACACCCAATCCTCCTACCCCATCCCAACAAAACCCATTCCCCCTAGCTCCACCCCCACCTATATTAACCCTCCCACTATCCCCTCTATCCCTTCCACTCCCTCCTGGATACACACGTGAAACCCTCATGTCACAAGTACCCTCTTCCCCAGACCCTCTACCTCCCGACACCCCTCCTGATACAACACCACCTCCCCAACCTCATTCTTTATCCCACCCTCTAGCACCTTCCCCTTCAAATTCTGCAACACGCCTTGCAATCTTTGCCAGTAAATCAACGAAAGTATAACTTATCCTTCATTGGAACATTCGCGGTTTCCGAATGTTCCTCTTTCAGTCCCACATATTCTATTGTCATGCCCACGTCCTCCCTACATAGACATCCCAACTTATCAGACATCCTTACAGAATCTCACACTTTCTGCTTTGACAACCTGT
Source organism: Penaeus chinensis (assembly GCF_019202785.1). Classification (NCBI taxonomy): domain Eukaryota; kingdom Metazoa; phylum Arthropoda; class Malacostraca; order Decapoda; family Penaeidae; genus Penaeus; species Penaeus chinensis. The sequence continues at coordinate 27,852,271 of NC_061857.1, forward strand.
TTTCCTTCCTCAAACGCATATATATCCTTCACTTGATCTAACCCCTTTACATTACCTCATCCGACCCTAACCCATTCACTCACCAATTCCTTAACCCAGCTTTAACAACTAATCACTAACCCAACCATCCTTCACTAACATTAACTATAGTGCTATATGACCTTAGATGTCTAGCACATTTATTTTGCTTTTAACCATTGACCATTTTGAAAAGTGGGGTTTCTTAACACTTGATACAAGAGAAAAGCTCAAACTCACAAATGCCACATCAGTACTGACTACATATACATGAAGTATACAGATGTATATAAAAAAGTAAAGTTTTGTTATTTGTAAACTGTTATAAGAAATCTTTGATAATAAGTATTGCATGATAGTGATTTGTTATTATTTAGATCCCCCTCCCCCATCTCTTGATTGTTTTGATTGTGGGGAATTACCTGACCCGACCCAAACCCATTCACTCACCAATTCCTTAACCCAGCTTTAACAACTAATCACCAAGCCAACCACCCTTCCATTAACCATTAAACATTAACCATTAGGAGAGGGAGACTGAGGCCCAAGGAGGGATTGCGTTGGACCTCAATCACTGCCTCAACTACATTTGCATGGCCTTTTCTTCTTGCCCTTTCCTTTTCTTTCTCTTCATCCCTTTCTTCTGTCCACTTATCCTAATCCTTAACTTAT
>NC_061857.1:27900460-27915460 GCF_019202785.1 Penaeus chinensis
ACAACCTCACATACATACACACAAACGTATATTGCTACTTATATATAAATTTGTCAATGTCTTTTATTCATCATATTTATCTTCGTTTATCGATTCCCTCAGCTTTGGAATTATTCCTAAAAATCAACAGCACGTTCATACAGTTATGGCAACAGGGAGAGTTGGTGAGAATATCGGCTTCATTTCTTTTGTCCTTTTCTGGTTTAAATTTCATTGCATTTAATTTGATAACTTGACACTTGATAAATATGATATTGTTCATGGTGTGTTTTTTTTTATGTCATTCATGCATGATTATATCTTTTTATTTTTATTTCGTCGTATTTCTCGTTTTCTCTTTCTAATACCGTCGTATTTCCCGTTTTCTTTCTTAATTTCGTCGTATTTTCCGATTTCTTTCTTCATATCGTCGAAATTCCGTTTTCTTTCTTAATTTTGGTGAATTTTCCGTTTTCTTTCTTAATATCATCGTATATTCCGCTTTCTTTTTAATTTTATTTCTCTAATTTCTCTAATTCATGCATGATTATATTTTCGTTTTTTATTTCGTCGTATTTCCCGTTTTCTTTCTTAATTTCGTCGCATTTTCCGTTTTCTTTCTTGGCATCGTCGTATTTCCCGTTTCCTTTCTTAATTTCGGCGTATTTTCCATTTTCTTTCTTATTATCATCGTATTTTCCGATTTCTCTAATTCATGTTTGATTATATATTTGTATTTCTATTTTGTATATTTCCCGTTTTCTTTTTATAATACCGTCGTGTTTCCCGTTTTCTTTCCTAATTTCGTCGTATTTTCCGTTTTCTTTCTTAATATCGCCGTATTTCCCGTTTTCTTTATTTTGGCGTATTTTCCGTTTTCTTTCTTTATTTTGGCGTATTTTCCGTTTTCTTTCTTAATATAATCGTATTTTCCGCTTTCTTTTTAATTTTAGTTCTCCAATTTCTCTAATTCATGCATGATTATTTATTTTTGATTTTCATTTCGTCGTATTTCCCGTTTTCTTTTTATTATACCGTCGCATTTCCCGTTTTCTTTCTTAATTTCGTCGTATTTTCCGTTTTCTTTCTTGGCATATACGTATTTCCCGTTTTCTTTCTTAATTTCGGCGTATTTTCCGTTTTCTTTCTTAATATCATCGTATTTTCCGCTTTCCTTTAATGTTATTTCTCTAATTTTTCTAATTCATGTTTGATTTTATCTTTTTATTTTATTTCGTCGTATTTCCCGTTTTCTTTTTATAATACCATCGTATTTCCCGTTTTCTTTCCTAATTTCGTCGTATTTTCCGATTTCTTTCTTAATATCGTCGTATTTCCCGTTTTCTTTCTTAATTTTGGCGTATTTTCCGATTTCTTTCTTAATATCGTCGTATTTCCCGTTTTCTTTCTTAATTTTGGCGTATTTTCCGTTTTCTTTCTAAATATCATCGTATTTTCCGCTTTCTTTTCAATTTTATTTCTCTAATTTCTTTAATTCATGCATGATGATATCTTTTTTATTTTTATTTCGTCGTCTTTCCCGGTGACCTCTGTTCATGTGACGACCCCTTCTTCCCGGAGGTTCGAAAGGTTCAGGTATGTATTAGTGTATTTGTATCTGATGTTTTCATTTCTTGGGTGGATTGTGTTCGTGTTTCTCTCCTTGTTAGTAGGGTCACTTAAGGTTAAAGGTTGGTGGTTGATTTGAAAAATATTAGTTTGATACTCATTTAAACTTCCTGTCTGACTGTCTGTCTGTTTGTCTGTCTCTCTCTCTCTCTCTCTCTCTCTCTTTCGCTCTCTCTCTTTCTCTCTCTCTCTCTCTCTCTCTCTCTCTCTCTCTCTCTATATATATATATATATATATATATATATATATATATATATATATATATATATATATGTTTATGTACATTTATATGTGAACAAAGTTTAATAAATGCACTGACATAAGGATAGATAGATGTACTAGATAGAGATACAGATATATTGATGAAGAGAGAGAGAGAGAGAGAGACAGAGAGAGAGAGAGAGAGGAGAGAGAGAGAGAGAGAGAGAGAGAGAAAGAGAGAGAGAGAGAGAGAAAGAGAAAGAGAAAGAAAGAGAGAGAAAGAGAAAGAGAGAGAGAGAAAGAGAGAGAGAGAGAGAGAGCGAGAGAGCGAGAGAGAGAGAGAGAGAGAGAGAGAGAGAGAGAGAGAGCGAGAGAGCGAGAGAGAGAGAGAGAGAGAGAGAGAGAGAGAGAGAGAGAGAGAGAGAGAGAGAGAGAGAGAGAGAGAGAGAGGAGAGAGAGATAGAGAGAGAGAGAGAGAGAGAGAGAGAGAGAGAGAGAGAGAGAGAGAGAGAGAGAGAGAGAGAGAGAGGAGAGGAGAGATAGAGAGAGAGAGAGAGACTGATAGATCTAAACGCCCATTCCTCTCTTCTGACACTAACACGCCCTCTTAACCCTGCCTTCATCACACCCTCTCTTCCTTTCCTTTTTTTTTCCTCTCTTCTTCCTCCTCTATCTCCTCTTTCCAATTCCTTGCACATTCGAAAAGTAGAAAAAAACAACCTTCCTCCTTCCCCCTCCCTTCCACCCCCTCCCCTGCCCTCCACCTCTTCCCTCTATCCCTGTCTTCCACCTCCACCTTCCATCCACCCAACATCCACACCTCTGACTTTCCTTCACACGCCCACAACTATTCATTACATCCACATCGCGTGCCTACTCCACCTCACACTCCACCTCAATCACTCGCCCACTCCACCTCCCGTGCGTGGCAGCCTTGTGCGCTGTGGAGACGGGAGTCCTGGAGGTTGAGCGATGCCGTGAACGAGTACGCCCTGTGGCTAGCAACACGCCTCTTTGGTCCTCTATTCCAGCAAGACAGGCGGCCTAATCCCGACCCGGTCACGGTCAATCGGCTGGTCTCCCCCGGGAGGCTAGGGTCAAGCAGTCATGCCGCCATTGGCACTCACAATGGTCCGTGAGCGCCGTCACAATGGCTATTGGCTGCGTATATCCTCTCATGACTCCTGTTGCTGTTAGACACTGGTTCTGAAACTCAGCTTCCCCTTGTTGGACTCCGTGGTGGGTGGGGGCGTGAGAGGATGAAGCACTTACCAATTTATGGAAAAAATAATCAAACACCCCCCACAGACTGACAAAAATGTTGACGAACCGCGCAAGGCCCAGACCACGGTAGTCACCATGAAGGCATATGTGCCTTCCGGTGGCAAAAGAAAGCCCCATGCACAGGATGACACTGTCACCCCTGCTGCTAAGGTGGACAAGACCGAAGCCAATAGGTCTGTCCACCGAATAGTCAAAGATCTTGACTCGCGAGCTGGCCTCTCCAGGCCAACAGCTAAGCCAGGGAGGCCCCTGAGTTCACAGACGGCCTCCCCGATTGAGAGGGGAGAGCAGGCTGAATCAGCCGCATCAGCTGCTGCCTCCACAAACAAGCCCGAAAGCCGAAAGGGCGGGCCGAAGCGTCCGAGGCCGGAGACCGACTCTGATGAAGAGTCGGGACCCCCTAAACGCTTCGCCCAGTTCAAAGTGCCAGCTAAACCCGAAGGCTTCGACAATGCCTACCAATTGGTCAGGGCATTGGAGTTGCAACGGAAAATCCGGTTGTCGATCCGGGTCGCCCGAGATCAGGGCATGATCATAATGCCCAAAGATCAAGCTACCTTGAATTTCCTCCGGGAAACGAAGGAGCTAACCGATGGGAGGAAAGTGAGTCTTTCCCCACTAAGTCCCGAGGTAAAGAGAACCAAGATGGTGCTACTTGGCTTCTCAGTCTCGTACGATGTGGAGCTGATCGCTTCACACCCACAGGTCGTGCAGGCTTCACGAATGTCGAAGGGGGAGACCCCAACCAGACAAGTCTTGGTGACCATGAAAGGTGCCCCAACCACTACCCTTGATCTGGGTATCTGGGGCACCTACAACCTTCGAACATATGTGCCAGAACCACTTCGGTGTTTCAAGTGCCAGAAATACGGTCACCACCAGGCTAACTGTACAGCCAAGCCTAAATGTGGTGTGTGTAGCAAGGCACACAACACAGAGGTATGCCTCAAGGCATACAAAGAGGAAAAGAGGGACACAACAGCCAAATGTCCCAACTGTGCCAAGAAGCATCATGCCTGGAGCCTGACTTGCTCTGTCAGGAAAAAGGCGGCCCTCAGGCGACAAGAGGTTGCTCAAAACCGACCAGACTTTGTTCCTGCCCCACCGGGCACCCATGTCTGGGGAAAGAACAAAAGCGAAAAAGCCTCCCGACCTCCTAAGAGGAAGGAAGCCGCCCCCCAGCCGACACCGGATGTCTCCAACAAAAAGAAGTTTCCGATAATGCCAAAGGTGCAGAAAAAGAAACTAAAGAAAAAAGGTTCTAAGAGCACCACAAAAACCTCCCAAACAGATGATCATCTCCTCTTTGACGAGGACGATATGACCCTCCTGTTAACTGCTGTTGTCTCAGCAGTAGCAACAGCCCTGGGGAGGTCGAGTGAGGAGGCCGAGAAGGCAGTTTCGGTCGCCATGACGGCAATGACCCAGACTGTCGCAGCCCTGAAGGGAAGAAAGCTGGTTAGAGCAAAACCAGCCTCACCCTCACCCCAGGACGAGACTCCCCTCCCCACTCCAAACCAGGCCATGCCTTCACAGGCAGAGCCAAAACAGGCTGAATCTGTGCAGCCAGAGCCAGATCACGCTGACCTTGCCCAGGCAAGGCCAGCAAGGCCAGCCAAGAAAAAGCCTGAGAGAAAAGCCGAACCAACCAAAGTCAGAGCTACCAAAGGCTCTCCACCTCCCAGTGGACCCAAGGATAGCCTGACAACAGACGAGAAGCCCTCAACCAGCGAGGACCTCGCAATGGAGTTGTCAGACTCCGACGATGTCTCTGATGTAACTATCACTGAGTAACATTATGACACACCATCTAAGCATCCTACAGTGGAACATCAATAGCTTCTCTGCAAAGAACGCTTTTCTTCAAGCAGTAGTGCGATCAAGGAACATTGACATTGTCATGCTCCAGGAGACATTAACGGTGGACACTGTTCGCTTCTCAGGGTACCATGCCTTCACACTGTCACGAACACCTGGCAGGAGAGGCTTGATCACCCTTGTGAGAGCAACAATCCCCTGCTCCGCAATAGCCGATGCATCGCACTGTGGAGACGATGTTGAATCCCTTTCCGTCGAGGTTCACCTGGCCTGGGGGGCCCCTCAAACTGTACAATGTGTACAGCCGGCCACGCTGTAGAAGCTTAGACATCAGCCAGGTCTGTGCTTCTGCTGCACACGACCGAGTGATCATAGGGGGAGACTTCAATGCACACCACCCCATCCTGGCTCCCTATCGGACACCGGATGCGGCCGGCTATCACATAGCCGACGTGCTAGAGACATTCCCTAAGATCGCTCTCCTCAACACCCAAGAGCCAATGCATGTCAGAGGAAGGGTCCTAGACCTCACCCTGGCCACTGCAACTCTGGTGGGGAGGATTGGCTGGCGTGTCGATGAGACCGTCACAAGTGACCATTATGGCACTATAACTACCCTCATGGATGCTGGCCCAGCCGAAATCCTAAGACCGAATCCAAGATGGAAAACAGACAAGGCCAACTGGCAGGCATTTCAAAATGCCTTGGCCCTCTGTCTGAGATGCAACGATCCCCCACAAAGCGAAAATGTGGAAGTGCTCGAAGCTAGCCTGCTAAACGCTATTAATGAAGCAGCCTCACAGACCATACCCAAAACTCGGCCTGGGTCCAGAAGTCACAAAGACGCCTGGTACTTCAATGACGAGATCAGGGAGGTCAACCACAGGGTGAACATGTGCCGAAAACTATTCCGAAGGCAAAGAACCTCTGACAACCTATCCCTCCTAAGGGAAGCTGTTACGGATGCCAAGGAAACTGCCAACAGAGTCAGGCAGGAAAAGTGGCTGGAATGGTGTGAGTCCTTCGACCACCAAACCACCCTTTCAGAGCTGTGGCAACGGGTCAAGCGAGCTACCAGCCACTCAGCCCCGAGGTGCACCCATCACGACCCCCAAGCAGAGGCTAACAGACTGGCGCACGAGTTCTCTGCGAGAACGAGCAGCAACAGTCTGCCAGCCGAGCTGAGGGCAAGACAAGAGCGTCTACAGCCAGACAGACACGCTCAGATCAGAGAAAGGGCAGCCGAACCCGATAACTCAGACGTTATCTTTTCTCTGAGGGAACTAAGGAAAGCCTATAAAACCAGTTCCAACACAGCCCCGGGCTCTGATGGGATCTCGTACCCCATTATCTCCCACCTAGGACTAGCAGGTGAGCGTGCACTCTTGCAACTCATCAACAAGTCCACGGAAACTTCCACTCTACCCCAGAGTTGGAAGAGGGCTACCATAGTTCCCGTCCCAAAACCAAAGGAGCCGGGGAAGTACCGCCCCATCTCTCTGCTCAGCTGCCTGGCCAAGACGGCTGAGAGGATGGTACTAAACCGGCTTCAATGGAAAACGGGACCCCCGCACGAACACCACCACGGATTCACAAGGGGCATGGGCACAGCACACAGCATAGCCACGCTCTTAAGCACAATCAGCAAGTGCCCAGCTGTGGTGGTATTCCTTGACCTGGAGAAGGCTTTTGAACTGGCAAGTCCGCTTGCCATTCAGGAAAGCCTGATCCAGAAGGGAATCAGATAGGTTGGATAGGTGACTACCTCAGGAACAGGACTGCCAATGTCAAATTCCAGGGTCACCTATCGCAGCACATGCCGCTCGAAAATGGAAAGCCACAGGGTGGGGTTCTCAGTCCAGCCCTATTCAACACTTTAATGTCCTGCATCCTCAATATAAACCTCCCAGTGGGGTGCCAGATCATCTCGTATGCAGACGATCTCGCTATCACCTCCACTGGACCACGCAGCCAGAATAAAGCCCAGCGTTGTCTGGACCTCGTGTCAGAGGAGTGTTGTAGGACAGGACTAAAGATCTCTGCAGCCAAATCCAAAGCCATGCTGACAGAGAGTTCGAGGCACAAGACTAAAAAATCCAGGGAGTGGAATTAGAATGGGTCCAGGACTTCCTATACCTTGGGGTAAGGATAGACCGGACCCTCTCCTTCCATAAGGAGGTCCAGTACCTGGTTGACCGAACCAAAGCAAGACTGTCCGTCATGAGAGCAATGACTGGGAGACGCATAGGGGCCAGACACAAAGTACTAAGATCATTCTATGTACATGCTGTCCGGCCCATTGTGGACTATGCCGCAGTCGCTCTAATTGCTGCAAAGAAAAAGCACACAGACAAATTAGAAACAGTCCAAAATGAAGCTGCCAGGATCATTCTGGGTGCCCCGAGGTGGACGAAGGTCCTCAACCTCCTGGTGGAGGCAAACCTTCTCCCCCTGGACTCACGAATCGATCTAATGGCAACACAATTCCTGTCAAAGGTCATCCAGGCTCCCAGGAACACAAGCCTAAGACAAAAATTAGTCAGATGCCTCGAACAAGACAACGAGCTCGTTGCAAACAACTCGTTGCTGTCTCATACAGCCAGGGTGTTGATACGCCATCAGCTCAAAGCACAGCTTCTTGCTAAGGGCATGGACTCCCCCCACCCCGACTTTGCCGAAGCCCCGCCGTGGGCACTGAGCCTAAAAGATTTCAACATAATGAACTCTATCATTGCAGCCATCACTCCTCCGGGTAGTAGAACATACTACACGGATGGATAGGTCGATCCCTTGAGCCACACTGCAGGCGCCGGCTTTGCAGCTAGGGATGCCACGCGATCCATGAGGGTAACAGACAACGCCTCCTCGCTACAGGCAGAGGCAGTTGCAATCATAGGAGCCCTAGGCCACGCGTCCCTAAGGGAAGGACACGTGGTCATACACACAGACTCCAGGGCAGCCATTGACTGTCTTCAGCACAGCTCACCCACAGACAACATCTACCTACTGACCACGATTCTCACAATGGCACAGAGAATTCTTGCTCAGGGTAGAAGAATTATCATCAACTGGGTCCCAAGCCACATCGGCATCAGAGGGAACGAGCTTGCTGACAGACTAGCCGTCGCTGGCAGGGGTATGCCCCCAAATCCCATCACGATAAAACCGAGCCGAAAATTACTTATGGAGAAGTGTGCCTTGGTCGGTCGTACCTTCCTACGGCAGCTCCACAGAGAGGAAACGAGAACCTCCCCCTCGGCCAGCTGGTACTCAGACGCCACAGGCTATGAACCACTGGCACTCTCTGAAGTAAGCAACAGAGGTACCGAAGTCATTCTTCACAGAATGCGCCTAGGTTACCACTGTGCATGGCAGATTATCCCAACAATCGAACGCGATGAATGGTGCTGCAAGCACTGCGGCGAGCCGAACGCCACACTAGTCCACTACCTAGAAAATTGTGACCATACACAATTCCTGAGACATGGACCGCCCACAACAGCCGCCGTGCTGGTAAAGAGGCTATGCGAAATGCTTACACCATGGCGGCAGGAGCGCTTGCTGGCAATCCCGCCGCCACGGTAAGCACCGAGTGTCAGACAACTCAATGAGACAGCCGTAAAAAAGCTGACACAGGCCGGGCCATATCTAGAAGGCCCGGGCGAAGCTAGAACTTCGCAAACCAAACCACCAACTAAAGCGCTATTTACTCTCCTTTATTCTTTCCTCTTTTTATCTTCTTTTCGTTTCCCTTACTCTCCATTTTAGTTTAGTTTAGTGTTTTTTTCTGTTTGGTTCTCTTTCACTCTTTTTTTTCGCTTATATCCACGGTCCCTTCCCGGTCATTCTCCCGCTGTTCAACTAAAGCGCTATTTACTATTTTACTTTTTTTTTTTTTTTTTTTTTTTTTTTTTTTTTTAATCTTCTTTTCGTTTTCCTTACTATCCATTTCATTCTAGTTTTTTTTTTGGTTTTCTGTTTGGTTCTCTTTCTCTCTTTTTTTCGCTTATATTCACGGTCCCTTTTCAGGCATTTTCCCGCCGTTACTTATTCTCCTTTTGCCTCTCGTTTTGTGTTTGTTTCCTCTCTTTTCTAAGTCCCTTTCTGTCCATCTACCTGCCTGTCTGTCTGTCGGTTCTCCCTCTCTCTCTCTCAAACTTTCCTTTCTTTCCTTTCTTCCTTCTGCCCCCCCCCCCCCCCTTTCTCATTCTCTCCATCACACCCCACCCTTTCTCTTCCACTCACTATCTCTCTCCCCTTCCCATTTCCTCTTCCTGTCTCTGTCTCTCTTTCTCCCTGCACCCTTCCCTCTTTCACTCACTCTCTCTATCTCTCATTCTCTACCGCCTACTCTCTCTCTCTCTCTCTCTCTCTCTCTCTCTCTCTCTCTCTCTCTCTCTCTCTCTCTCTCTCTCTCTCTCTCTCTCTCTCTCTCTCTCCCTCCCTTTCTCTCCCCCTCTCTCTCCCCATCCTTCTCCCTCGCCCGTAACATCCAATATCCACTCTATAACACTCAGTCAACAGCACACTATCTCTCTCCTGCCTTCGCCGCCCCCGCGCCAGAACACAATTTTATTCTTATTTTTACTCATTTTACATTTTCCCTCTCATGATTTTTATTTATCTATTTATTCCTTCTTATTTATTCATTATATATATATATATATATATATATATATATATATATATATATATATATATATATATATATTTTTTTTTTTTTTTTTTTTTTTTTTTTTCTTTTACTTTCTGAAATAAAGATTTCCTCGTCTGTTCTCTTATCTTTGTAGTTATGTTTCCTCTTTCTTTACGTTATCTCTACCTCTTTCCTTATCTTTATCTTTGCCCTTTCATCGCGTTCTTCTTTACGTTGTCTCTACATCTCTGTTTTCTTCGTCGTTCGTTTTTTCAATGTTATCTTTATTATCTTTGTCTCTCTCTATCTGCTCTTCTTATCATTTCCTCCATTTCTCTGGCTCTTTTTCTTATCGCTGTCCATTTCTCTTCCTACCTTTTTCGTTTCTGTTTTTATCTTTGTCCATTCTTTCCTCCTCCGCTTGTTATTCTCCTTTCTCTGTCTCTTGTTCTTATCATTCTCATTTATCTTGGGTCTTCGTTCTTACAACTGTCATTTTCTTTTCCCCTCCTTCTTACTGTTCTTCCTCTTTCTCTGTCTCTTCTTCTTATCATGCTCATCTCTCCCTGTCTCTCCTTATCATTCTCCTCTTTCTATTCCTCTCATTCTCATCATTCTATTTCCCTTTCCCCTCGTTTTTATCACCCCCCTCCCTATTCCTCCTTTCTAATCACTCTTTGTCCATAGAGTGCATGTTCATTGCTGCAGGAACATGAGTTCTTCCTGTATTTTCCTTATGCCTATACCTCCTTTTTATTGGTTTGTTCCTTCTTCCATTTTTAGATTTTTTAAACATTTTATCTGTTTTGTTCAGCTTTTTACATTTTCTATTGATTTCTTTTCTCTCTTGTTTTATGGTCCCTCTTCCTTCAGTCTTATTTCTTTTTCTTTAGTTCGTGATCTTTATCTTCTTCTCCCTTGTCTCTCTTCCCTTTATTCTCACTTCGTTTTCTATTATTATTTATCCTTATTCCTCTCTCCTTTGCCTCCCTTCCCTTCCTTTTCAATTAATTTTCTCTCCTTCACTAAGAAACATATCTCTTCCATCTACTCATTCTTTCCTATTCCTTTTCAATGTTTCCTTATCCTTCCCTTTCATTTCCAACTAATCGTCTCAGCCACTTAAATCTTTCCAAAAGCAGAGAGAAAAATCAGAATTAGCCCAGGGGAGAGGTGATGAGAAAAAATCTGTTTTTAGCCAAAGGAAGAGTGATAAGCCAAAAAAATAACAAACAAACGAATCAGCATTGGGCCAAAGAAGGCGTGATGAACAGAGAGAGAAAGAGAGAGAGAGAGAGAGAGAGAGAGAGAGAGAGAGAGAGAGAGAGAGAGAGAGAGAGAGAGAGAGAAAGGGAGAGAGAAAGAGAAAGAGAGAAAGAGAAAGAGAGAGAGTGAGAGAGAGAAAGATAGAAAGAGAGACAGAGAGACAGAGAAAGAGAGAGGGAGAGAGTGTAATGTATAGCAGGAAGAGTTTATCCCACTTGCTGCCACCAGTGTAATAATGTGGAAAGTAGTGTCCCCTTGCGTCCTACTGTTTGTTTTTGAAGTGTAGAGTTAAAGTTGTCGCAGCTTCTAGTCTTTATTAGTACGGGAGTGTGGTAGCTAGAGAACAGGGAAGTGTTTTTGATATGATCACAGGTCGTTTTTGTGAGATACAGTTAGAAAAATGTCACTAAACATACGAAAATAGAAAATATTAATCTTTAGTAGGGCAGTACAGACTGTTTTATGGATTCCATAGGCTCCTCCTGTGGTCACATGTTTGGACGGGACACTGGATATGTCAGTAAAATTAAATCTTGAACATTTGATAACTACAGAATCGTCAATAATAATGATTACAAACATAGTGATTCAGAATAAGGATTTTCTAACTAACATTATGAGTATAATCAACCCGACCCTTACCGCGATCGGGAGTAAGGGTCGGAATGGCTTGCTCTGGGGGCACTTCGTCAATGTCGTTCCGTTCTGGGGGCAGGTCAGAGTTGGCGCAGGCGATAACCAGTAGAGTGCTGGGTACCGTGGGAAGTCGAGAACAGAGGGGGATAGAGGGGAGAGGTCATTAAAGAAAGAGAGAGAAAGACAGAGAGAGAGAGAGAAAGAGAGAGAGAGAGAGAGAGAGAGAGAGGAGAGAGAGAGAGAGAGAGAGAGAGAGAGAGAGAGAGAGAGAGAGAGAATGAGAGAGAGAACAGATTTGGGCCGAAGGAGACGTGATCAGACGCAGCTCTCCCAGCTGTCTGAGTCCTCTGTCCACACTCCCAAGGCCCCTGAGGGCGGAGTCAAGGCTAAGGCGGGGCTTAGGGGCAGGGCTGAAGGCGGTGCGTAATCGCGGTTATGTAAAGGGTGAAGCTGTCTTGTCCTTCCAGTTTGTCTTTGTGTCTGTGTTGTTTTGTTTCTTTTGTCTTTCTCTTTCTGTTTCGCACATATGTACATATACACACGCAGAGACGCACAGAAAAACAAACATACACAGAGAAACACACACAGATACACATATAAACACACACACACACACACACACACACACACACACACACACACACACATACTCCACATCCTTTTACGCAATTAAGAATCGCCAGAAAATTTCACCCAAAAACAAAACAAACCAACAATATTCATTATCATCATCATGATCATCAAAATAATAATGATAATATAATAATAATGATAATAATAATAAAAAATAATAGTAATAATGAGAATAATAATAATTAGTATTACTAACAATATCAATGACAATAATAATGGTAATGGTAATAAGGATAATACTCATGATAATGATGACAATAGTAATAGTAATAACTATATCAATAATAATGATGGTGATAATAACACTGATAATGATATTGATATTGACAATGATTCTGATTATAAGAATGATGATGATAAAATTAGGAAGAAAAAAATAATGATAATAACAATAATGATGATAACAGTAATGATATTAGTAATTATGATGATAGCAATAATAAAAATAATGATAATAGAGTATTAATAATCATAATAATGATGATAATAATGATTATAACTACAACAACAACTATAATAGTAATAATAATAATAATGATATCAGTAATAATAAAGATAATAATAACAATAATAATAGTATAATAATGATAATGATAGCAACAACGATGATAATAAAGATAAAGTAATAATAAAGACTATAATAATGTTAGTGATGATAATATTAATGATAATCATGATGATAATACTAGCTATCACAGCGAAGGTAATAATCCTGTTAAAAAATATTTATGAGCAACAATGAAACAAATCATAATATGTTAACAACCCCCCCCCCCCCCCCACTTCACTACCACCACCACCACCACCAACAACAACAACAACACATACAACACACCTACACCCGTTAAATATAACACTCACTCACAAAATGCCTCGCCAACCCTCCTGCTCCACACAAACCATGAGTAAGTTAGCACACGCTCCGCCATTCACTCACATTATGAATATAGGAGGACGGACTCACCTCTCCACGCTCATGACAGTCAGAGTGAGGACGGAGCACACGGCCGACAGAGTCTGGAGGTAGAAGATGAGTTTGCACATGAATGCTCCCAGCGTCCACGAGAAGGAGAAGAGGCGGGCGAGCTGTGGGCAAGAGGGGGGCGTGGTTAGGGATTTCTGCTCTGTGCGTTGGGGGGGGGGGGGGTAGTGTGTGTATGTGGGGAGGGTTAGTGTGTGTTAGTGCGTTAGAGTGTGTGTGTTAGAGTTTGTGTGTGTGTGTGTGTGTGTGTGTGTGTGTGTGTGTGTGTGTGTGTGTGTGTGTGTGTGTGTATGTGTGTGCGTGTGCGTGTGTGTGTGTGTGTGTGTGTTTATGTGTGTGTTTGTGCATGTATATGTATGTCTGCATATATATACACATACATTATACACATAACCATAGATTAACATTTTCTTTGTCGATCCCTCTTTCCCGAATGCATAAATATAATTCTCGTTTATTTTGCACTACAGTCTAGCGTGCACATCTATCAGCTGACGCCTTCGTTTTGAACCTTCACTCTTTCTATTTCCTTTTCTATCAATCTTGTTTATTTCCTAATTCGGACCTGACGCCTAGAAATTCCCTTTTGATTTATACTTCCGCCTCCTCGCCGAGTCCCTTATAACTGACGCAACTCTGATGCAGGGAGCCTTCATCACGATAAAGACTGCTCTCATAAGACACGGAGCTGCAAATATTCTCTGAGCGAAAGAGAAAAGGCAAAAAGGAAAAGAGAAGAGGGAGAAGGGAAAGGGAAAAGGGAAAGGGAAAAGGAAAAGGGGAAAAGGAAAAGGGAGAAGGAAAAAGGGAGAAGGGGAAGGAAGAAGGAAAAAAGAGAAGGAAAAGGAAGATACATCACAGTGCAAAAGTGATTATTATTATCATTTATTATTTTCTGTCTTCTTTTTTAGTTTCCTTCTTGTTTAGTTTTTTTTTTCTTTCTCTCACTTCTCATCTCGCCCCATCTCCCCCCTGCTTTCTTCTCCTTTTCTCCCTTTCTACCCTTTCTTCACTTCTTAACGCTTCTCTTTTTTTAATATTCTCCTCTTTTCTTCCACATCTACCATCTCTCCTCCTCTTCCTTGTTTTGCTCTCCTCCCTCCTCCCTTTCTTTTTTTTTCTTTTTTCCCCTCTTTATCTTTCTCCCCCCCCCCCCTTTCCTCCCTTCCTTCTTTCCATTTCTTTCTCCTCCTCTACCACCTCCTCTTCTGTCTTTTCTTCCTACTCCTCCTTCTCTTCCTCTTCCTTCTACTCCATCCTTTCCTATTCCTTCTTCTCCTTCTCCTCTTCTGTCTCCTCTTCCTCCCTCCTCCCTTCCTTCTTTCCTTTTACTCGCACGACACAGACTCCTTGTTTCCCTGTGACCCCCCCCCCCCCCCAAGAGGAGCGTGGAAGAAGGCAGAGGAACGCCAAAGGGAATTCCGTGTCCTCATTTCACCTTTCATTCGTCTTTATGCATGTCTCTGTCCGTCTGTCTCTCTCTCTCTCTCTCTCTCTCTCTCTCTCTCTCTCTCTCTCTCTCTCTCTCTCTCTCTCTCTCTCTCTCTCTCTCTCCACCGACGCTCCTTCTTTCTGTGTCTATCTATCTATCTATCTATGTGCTTGCGATTCCATCTATCAGTCTCTTTTCTCGACATCCCTCTCCTTATATCTCTTAAATCCTTTATTAATCGATTATCATCTACCTTCCCATTTCCCTCTTTCTCCTCTTACGACATCTCTCCATTATCCACACCTTTCGTTCTTAGTGTTTCCTTCTGTTCCTCCTCTCCCCTTCCTTTTATGCACCGTGTTTATCTACACTTTCTCTCTCCCTCTTCTCCCACTCGTCCCCTTTCTTTGCCGCTATTAAAAGTTAGGGAAGGACGGAAGGGGGATTGAAGAGGAGAAGGAAGAAGGATAATATTGATAGGGATAATGGTTATGATAATGATA
>NC_061857.1:27920460-27925460 GCF_019202785.1 Penaeus chinensis
CCTCCTCTCGCTTTCCTCTTGAGACCGGAAGATGGAATCCAGGTGTATTTCGAAACTGTAGTTTCATCTTCAGTAAATGTAGTTTTTGCATTGTGTTTTTTTCTACCAAAGAGAGAGAGAAAGAGAAAAAGAAAGAGAGATAGATAGATAGCGAGATTATTACTCTATAAACTACCCCTGATAAATGAAAAGAAAGGTTCTAGGATTTTTTTTATTCATTCTCAAAATAGTACACACATCTCATGAAACTCAAAAATAGCTAAAGTTTTGGTTGTCCCAAGTTTCCAGTAGGCTCGCAATCGCCACCCATCTTGGATCTGAGTTACGCCCGCTGCCTATGGAGGAAGATCCGTCTGTTGTCCGAGAAACTTCGATGCCAGAGGGCTGCAGTGCATTTAATCTCAGAAAAAAAGGAGAAACTGGCAACTGAATCCGGACTCTGGACCACTCCGATTCGTCTTCTCGATTTAAAAAAAAAATCTAATCAGCTGATACGTGTGTTTACTAATGTCCGGAATTTTCAAGACGTATATATTTAGATAAAACATACTTTACACTGTTTTAGTATTTTCTTTTATTTCTAATATCTTATAGTACTTTATACTATTTCTAATATCTTATACTCGCACAGTACATCATATTGCGTCATAAGTAACCTTACCATCAGCGACAGGAGCGTCAAAAATGTATATTTGTCAACCATTTTACTGATGGTAATTGGATGGCCAGAGTAAGAAATTCAGCGTAGCAACAAGGTTAATGAAGTTCACAATACAGCAACGATGATAAAAAATGATGTTTGCCAACTTTTGCCTCAAAAAGGGAGACATCTCGAACTTTCCGCTTGGCTTTAATTTCGCAATTCTGGCTGAACTACGCTCGGAAAATAGGAGAGAGAGAGAGAGAGGGAGAGAGAGAGAGAGAGAGAGAGAGAGAGAGAGAGAGAGAGAGAGAGAGAGAGAGAGAGAGAGAGAGAGAGAGATAGAAAGAGAGAGAGAGAGAGAAAGACAGAGAGAGAGAGAAAGAGAGAGAGAGAGAGAGAGAGAGAGAGAGAGAGAGAGAGAGAGAGAGAGAGAGAGAGAGAGAGAGAGAGAGAGATTGATAGAAAGATAGGTAGATACATAGATAGATAGAGTCAAATATATGGAATTGAAGGTGAAATAAGCAGGAGGCGAATAAGTATTGAGCCTCGTTTATGGAGCGTTAATTGGTGATTTTACGAATATCATTTAGGAAATGGAATCTGAATGAAAAGGTTGAAATTATAGGATTTAATGGCGGTACATTTGCATACGAACAGGGATAAAGGAGCAGAAATAATGAGAGAAACATGACAAAGGGAAGAAACGATAATAAAGTCAGCAACATAGGAAGAGAAAATAATTGGAACAGAATGATAGAATAATGATGAATAAAAGGGAAAACTCAAAGAAAAATGAAAGATTATAAAAGGAGAATTAACGGAAATAAGAAAAGAAGCAAGGCAAAAATCCCTGAATAAATGGAATAATATGATAGAGTAATAAACGATAAAAGGGAACACTGAGAGAAGGGAAGGATAATAAAGAAGAGAATAGGCAAAGGCACAGAGAGAGGGAAAATAAGTAGAGAAAGAGAGATCTGGAAGCAGAGGAAAAGATCAGAGAGCCATTTGACACCTGAGATTAAAGAAAGAGGAGAAGGAAGAGAGAAAAGAGAGGCAAGGAACATGAGAAGGAAGGAGAGCCTGGCCTTTTGAGACTTGAATTAATCTTTTTACTTAAATGCACACACACACACATATATACATATGTTATTCATGCATTTTACGATACATATGGACATACACACACACACACACACAATCACACACACTTAAACAAACAAACAAACACACACAATCAAACAAACTCATACACACCCAAACACACAAATACGCGCACACTGTTTATGTAAATCAAGTAAACAGGAGCCTACTAGCTAATGAATCAATCAATGGATTACATGAATAAATGCATATAATTTGTACATATCGTAAATCGGACGATACATTAATGAGTCTAATTACCTACAAACAATCAAACTAAAACACGCAAACACAGCACACAACTATCAATTACCTACAATTTTCTCATTTCAAAAGAAAAAAACAAATACAAAAAAAAAAAAAAAAACACGGAAAAAAATAACCAAAAACATTTTTTTTGTATGGATAGAAGCTAACTATTCACTGCATTTGCATAAACATCAACACAAATCCAAGCGTTGTATTGGAATGGTAGAATCTTTATTTTTTGGAACATATTTGGGAATCCCGAGGGAATTTAGCGAATCAGGAATTTGCTGAATAGATGGAAACTTTCAAAAGACAATCGATTTTTGGCGAAAAAGGAGAAATGGATGAAAAGAGAAATGGAAAATGAAAGTAGAAAGAATAGAGGTAAAGAAAGATTAACACAAAAAGGAAGATGATGACGATGGTGATGATAATAGAGAGGATGATAATGACACTAGTAATACAATTAGAGACAATCATATTGATGGTGATGGTTAATAATAATAATAATAACGATAATAATAATAATAGCGATAACAACAACAACAATAACAATAATGATAATAAATATAACAATAACAACAATAACAATACCAATAATAATAGTTATTAGGGCAATAATAATAACAATACTAATTATAATAGTGGTAACAGTAATAATTATAATAATAATAGCAATAATGATAATAATAATGAAAATAATGATATAATGATAATCGTATAATAATATAACACTAACCACCAAAAGAAGTAGTAATGATAAAAACTAAAAAAAAAAAAAAAAAAAAAATCAAATAATAATAACAACACCATCGCCAAAAACACCAAGAAAATCCTTAAAAAACGAAATGAAGCGGAACATGATCTTCAAGAAGGGAATTTCGATCCCCATGAATTTGAAAACACGACCGCGGGCTCCGGGAGAGACTCCGGAACGCAATTTGAAAATCCCGAGCGCGAAGGCCATAGATTACGGAAGGGGGGGGGGGGGGGGGAGTAGAAAATTCGCAACAAAGGAGGAAGAGGGAGAGAAAGGTGGAGGGGAGTAAGAGAAAGGTATGGTAGTCACATAGAAGGAGAAAGAGAGAGAGAGAGAGAGCGAGAGAGAGAGGGCTAGAGAGAGAGAGAGAGAGAGAGAGAGAGAGAGAGAGAGAGAGCGAGAGAGAGAGAGCGAGAGAGAGAGCGAGAGAGAGAGGGCGAGAGAGAGAGAGAGAGAGAGAGAGAGAGAGAGAGAGAGAGAGAGAGAGAGAGAGAGAGAGAGCGAGAGAGAGAGACAGAGAGAGAGAGAGAGAGAGAGAGAGAGAGAGAGAGAGAGAGAGAGAGAGAGAGAGACAGAGAGAGAGAGAGAGAGAGAGAGAGAGAGAGAGAGAGAGAGACAGAGAGAGAGAGAGAGAGAGAGAGAGAGAGAGAGAGAGAGAGAGAGAGAGAGAGAGAGAGAGAGAGAGAGAGAGAGAGAGAGAGAGAGAGAGAGAGAGAGAGAGAGAGAGAGAGCGAGAGAGAGAGAGAGAGAGAGAGAGAGAGAGAGAGAGAGAGAGAGAGAGAGAGAGAGAGAGAGAGAGAGAGAGAGAGAGAGAGAGAGAGAGAGAGAGAGAGAGAGAGAGAGAGAGAGAGAGAGAGAGAGAGAGAGAGAGAGAGAGAGAGAGAGAGAGAGGATGCGAGGAGAGAGAGAGAGAGAGAGAGAGAGAGAGAGAGAGAGAGAGAGAGAGAGAGAGAGAGAGAGAGAGAGAGAGAGAGAGAGAGAGCGAGGGAGAGAGAGAGGGCGAGAGAGAGAGAGACAAAGAGAGAAAGAGAGAGAGAGAGAGAGAGAGAGGAGAGAGAGAGAGAGAGAGAGAGAGAGAGAGAGAGAGAGAGAGCTATATATATATATTTAGAGAGAGAGAGAGAGATAGAGGCGAGAGAGAGAGAGAGAGAGAGAAGAGAGCGAGGGAGAGAGAAAGGGCGAGAGAGAGAGAGAGAGAGAGAGAGAGAGAGAGAGAGAGAGAGAGAGAGAGAGAGAGAGAGGCGAGAGAGAGAGAGAGAGAGAGAGAGAGAGAGAGAGAGAGAGAGAGAGAGAGAGAGAGAGGAGAGAGAGAGAGAGAGAGAGAGAGAGAGAGAGAGAGAGGGAAGAGGAGAGAGAGGGAGAGCGAGAGAGAGAGAGACAGACAGAGAGAGAGAGAAGAGAGAGAGAGAGAGAGAGAGAGAGAGCGAGAGAGAGAGAGGAGAGAGAGAGAGAGAGAGAGAGAGAGAGAGAGAGAGAGAGAGAGAGAGAGAGAGAGCGAGGAGAGAGAGAGGGCGAGAGAGAGAGAGACAAAGAGAGAAAGAGAGAGAGAGAGAGAGAGGAGAGAGAGAGAGAGAGAGAGAGAGAGAGAGAGAGAGAGGAGAGAGAGAGAAAGAGAGAAGAGAGAACGAGAGAGAGAGAGAGAGAGAGAGAGAGAGAGAGAGAGAGAGAGAGAGAGAGAGAGCGAGCTATATATATATATTTAGAGAGAGAGAGAGAGAGAGAGAGAGAGAGAGAGAGAGAGAGCGAGGGAGAGAGAAAGGGCGAGAGAGAGAGAGAGAGAGAGAGAGAGCGAGAGAGAGAGAGGGCGAGAGGGCGAGAGAGAGAGAGAGAGAGAGAGAGAGAGAGAGAGAGAGAGGAGAGAGAGAGAGAGAGAGAGAGAGAGAGAGAGAGAGAGAGACGGAAACAGATAGATAGATAGAAGGAAGGAGGGGGGGGGGGGCTTGCAGAAAATGTGCTACAAAGGATAAAAAGAATAGAGGCAAATAATAGTAAAGAAATGGAGATGATACGTATTGTACAACGAAAGAATAGAATAATTCAATAACGTTTTATAAAAGCCTGATCTATCCAGTTACACAAGTGGTTTCTGCTGGAGAGTTTTACAGGAGACATCGTACGTTTATCATACCCTAGAGCTATTATTCTGCTCTTCAATTATTTCCATCTAATTTTTCTCTCTGTTATAACCTAAAGCTATAAGCCTAC
>NC_061857.1:27940460-27947960 GCF_019202785.1 Penaeus chinensis
GGAGTATTTTTCCATTCGTAATTATGCAATTATGCAATGAACTATAATTTTTACGAAGGGTGAAGAAGAAGAAGAAGAAGAAAAAAATATGACGAATAGAGAAAGAGAAAAATGTTCTCACGCCCTTTTTTTTCAATTATCATACTCTTTCCTCTCTTCACCTTTCTTACCCCACCCCCCCGACCCCACACTTTTCTTTCCCATTTTTTTTCGTCTTTTACCGCCTTCTTTTCTCTCTTCTCTTCTTGTCAATGTCTATCCTCTCCCCTCCCACACCCTTTCCTAAATCCTACCCTTTCTAAATCCTATCTCTTTCTCTCTTAGCCATTTCCCCTCCGCAATTTCCTTAGGCTTTTTCCCCCTTTCCCCATTCACACCCTCTTTTCGTCTCTCTCACCCCTCCCTCCCCCTCCGCCTTCCGTCTCTCTCCCCTCTTCCCTTCTTCCACTTCTCTTTTCACCTCCTCCCCCCTTCCTCTCTCTTCCCTCTTTCTCCCCTCTTCCCTTCTTCCACTTCTCTTTTCTCCCCCTCTCCCCTTCCGTCTCTCTCCCCTCTTCCCTTCTTCCACTTCTCTTTTCACCTCCTCCCCCCTTCCTCTCTCTTCCCTCTTTCTCCCCTCTTCCCTTCTTCCACTTCTCTTTTCTCCCCCTCTCCCCTTCCGTCTCTCTCCCCTCTTCCCTTCTTCCACTTCTCTTTTCACCTCCTCCCCCCTTCCTCTCTCTTCCGTCTCTCTCCCCTCTTCCCTTCTTCCACTTCTCTTTTCACCTCCTCCCCCCTTCCTCTCTCTTCCGTCTCTCTCCCCTCTTCCCTTCTTCCACTTCTCTTTTCACCTCCTCCCCCCCTTCCTCTCTCTTCCGTCTCTCTCCCCTCTTCCCTTCTTCCACTTCTCTTTTCACCTCCTCCCCCCTTCCTCTCTTTCTCCTTCTTTCTCCCTCTGTACACCCAAAGGGAAATACGTAACGTACACAACTTAATCTTCTAATCGTCCACGGACTTTGATCGCAAATTGCTGGCGAATTGCAATACACCTGGATATGGAGATGAAGCAACTGCAAGAGAAAAGGCAGGAAAACAGATTGGTAAGTCAGCTTCGATATATATATATATATATATATATATATATATATATAAACATATATATACATATATATATATGTATATATATGTATATATATATATATATATATATATATATATATATATATATATATATATATATATATATATATATATATATGTATGTATACGAACATGAATATCATGTTGATGCTTTCACTTGGATGTATACGAAGGAGAATATATAATCAGCATTGTTATCGATGTTTTATTAGTGTTACTATTGCTTTCATGATCCATGTTATGCTTGTCAGTTTTAGCCAAATGATGATAGACATTATCATTATTATTACTATCGTTGTTTTCATGATCATTATTATCACCATTAATAATAATCATTAATACAACTATCATTCTTGTTACCGTAGTTTTTCTTGTTATTTCAGAAATATTATCAATATTAATATAACGGAAATTAAAATAATTCTCCTTGCCACTATCGGAATTATGATAATATATTACTGGATTCGAGGTAATTAATCATTTCATTACGTGATAAAAATCGGGGCAGTTACATAAAACATCGAGCTAATTGATTGATTTCTTCATTAATTATCAAATCCATTTGCTGTTAGATGTCGCACCAATTAATTCATCCATTTCGTGGTAGGATATTCAT
Organism: Penaeus chinensis; assembly: GCF_019202785.1. NCBI lineage: Eukaryota > Metazoa > Arthropoda > Malacostraca > Decapoda > Penaeidae > Penaeus > Penaeus chinensis. Next base: position 27,942,196 of record NC_061857.1, read on the forward strand.
TCATCAGATTACAAGACATCGAGGGGATTAATTAGACATATTAACTGAGAGAATATCGGGCCAACTGATGATTTAATTGGTTTACTTGTAAATCTCAAGCCAACTAATTCATTCATTCCCTTTCTAGTAAAATACCGTAATTACTTCGTTCATTTATTAACGAAAAATAGTGAGGCGATTAATCTATTGAGTCATTTATTATTAAAATATCAAACTAATGAATTACTTTATTTACAAGTGAAATATCGAGCTGATTGATTAATGTAGAAGGTATGAATGGGAGTGAATGTCTTCACATTTTATCAGAAATACATGTATTCCTGACGAAGATATAATCGAAGCCGGTCAAGTACATCTTTCATACCTTTTCTGCATTTGTCAACATGAATACTCTCCTTCTAATTGCTTAATTTGTTTACTGGTAAAATATCGAGTTGAATAATTCTCTCATTCATTTAGATAGCTATGATGACACAAGAGAAATTAGAAAAAGATTGTGCATTGATAGAAATGCAATGATCTCGCTGACAAATATTTGGAAAGATAAGAGCATCTCAGCGGGAACGAAGAAAAGTTTCTTCAGTCGCTTGTATTCAGCATCGCCAATTATGGGTCGGAAAATTGGGTTCTGAAAAGGGGAGGAGAAGAAGATCGACGCCTTTGAGCTGTGGGCTCTCGACGATCACTACGAATAGTCTTGACTGAAGAGAAAACAAACGAGTAGGTTCTGGAAAAGATGGGTTGTAAGGAAAGGTTTCTTGTAACTGTCAGCGGAAGAAAGACGTCCTTTCTTGGTCATGTCCTCAGAGGCAATGCCATTAAGTAGTGTAGTGTGTGTGGCATGAGAGGCAGACCAAAAGTTAGATACAGTGACAACATCACGGAAATTGTGGGCGGCAGAAGTACTGTAAACCTGTTTCGAGTAGCTCAGGACAGAGCTAAATCGAGAGCCAGTTTTTTTTTTTTTTTTTTAACCTTCCGTTTGATGATGATGACTCATTTAGTCGTAAAATATCGAACCAAATAATCACCTACGTCATTTACTGATATAATATAAAGGTAATTAATTAATTCATTCACTGGTTATTTTTTTCCTGACAGGTGGCGTGGGTTGCCCTTGGTCGAGGAACCCGCGGAAAGAGATTTTTTTTTTTTTCTTTGTGTGTGTGTGTGTCAAGGAAAAACGCACTTAACGGGTGGCGGTTGTTGAAGCAGGGAGCCAGGTGGGGCTCACTTGGTTTTCATTGTCACTGGTGATCGTTAAAGCAAACTAGAGGGAGTTTTCTTCACATGAGGCAACCAGCCAATCGTCGCCAACTTCTCAAGTGCAAGAGTCAATAATAGTTACGCGAAGGAATATGTTAGTGAAATTATCCTCATTCCCATCTTTATCAAGTTGCTCTTATACCCTTCCTTTCATGAGCATTCTTTGAGATTAATATCACAAGAAGTGAGATATTTATAAATATTGTAAATAACATTCACGACAGCAAAGCGATGTAGGAAAAAAAAATCCAACCATCTGCAGCGTTAATTAAGATGAATGAAATAACAAGAAAAAAAAAATGCTAATATAAAAAAAGAAAAAAAAAAAGAGAAGAAGAAAAAAAACGTATGAATGAGATTGATTAAAAAATATACATCATCTCGGTAAAAAGTATCTTAGAAGATGCATTCATATCTCCCAATTAAATTTTGTGAGGAAAAGCGTAAAAGTTTTCGTCTTTGATATCGCTAGACAAATTCCCTCAAGATATTTGCCGGGAGAGAAAGCGAGAGAAAGCGAGAGAGAAAGAGAAAGATAGAGAGCGAGAGAGAAAGGAAGTAGAAAATAAAGGTATGACGCGACATTTCTCTTGAAATCCTAAATAACAGATCCTTAATGTATAGATCATTAACTGACTCATTGATAGATATAGAGGTAGAGAGGTAACTTGATAGATATATAGGTAGATAGATGGATAGAGGATGAGAGAGTCCTTATATATATATATATATATATATATATATATATATATATATATATACATATATCTTTCTTTACCTTTCCTTTCTTCCCCCCTTTCCCTTGCGCATCCCTCACTTCCCCTTTTCCACGTTGACGCCTTTCTTCACTTTATCTCAATTTCCCCTTTTGTTTATCACATTCCTATCGCATTTTATCCTTTTTTCCCCCTTTCCTCACCCCCCTATCAGTTTTTTAACTCTCTCTCTCTCTTTTTCTCTTTACCTACCCCAGTTTCCCTTCCTACCTCTCTCTCTCTTTCTGTCCATCCCTTCCCCCCTCTCTCTCTCTCTTTCTCTCTCTCTCTCTCTCTCTCTCTCTCTCTCTCTCTCTCTCTCTCTCTCTCTCTCTCTTTCTCTCTCTCTCCATCTCCCTCCCTTCTCCCCCCCTCTCTCTCTCTCCCTTCCTCTTTCTTTCTCTCCTTTATTCTCTTCTCTCTTTCCCCCTTCTACCAAGACGAAGGCCGTGCTCTATGAAGTGAGAAAAAGAAAAGAAATTTGCTCCTCTCCCTCCGCGACGCCGCCCTTTTTACAAAAACTCTAAAATCTTTTAGCGTGTATTATCTTCCCTCTACGGATTTTCAGCCTCAGAGAATCGCGGCGAGGAGAATCTGGTGGTAAGAGAAGAGAGGAATAATAAACATGCGTCGAAGAAGGAGAGGAGAGAGAGGAGGAAGACCCAAGTAACGGGGTTACGAATTTTATTGTGGCTGAGGATTTCTGTTTTTGTTACTTCGTTGGCATTATTGTTATTGTTCTTGTATTTGTCGTTATTGTTGTTGTTGTTATTATTATCATTATCAATACTGTATTTATTATCATCATTTATTCTTATCGTGAATATTATTATCATTATCATCATCATTCTTATTTTTAGTCTTAATATCATTATCATTCTTCTTCTTATTTTTACTAAGAAGGTGATAATGATTGACACAAACACAGTAACGTGTACACAAAGAAGAAAGGAAAAGAGCCACATTAAGAAATGAAATTGAATCGTAACGTTTCGAAATCTTCCCGAGTTCCTCTTCAGACGAATGATATACCAAAATGGAATAATTATTATTATTATATTACTATTAATTTCATCAACAACATTACTTATTTTTATTTTAATATTATTATTATTTTCACTATTATCAACATTATTATTATTATTACTATTGTTATTAGCATTATCATTATTACTATTACTATTATTATAATCGTCATTATTATTATTATTATTATTATTATTATTATTATTATTATTACCATTATCTTCATCATCATCATTTTTGTTATTGTTATCAGTATCATCATTGTTATCATATTCATTATTATTATTATCAACATAGTTCTTTTTATCATTATTACAGTAATGCTTGTTATTATTATTATGATCAGTATTATTATCATTATTATATTATTATTGCCATTACTATCATTATTATCATCATCATTATCATTACTGCTGTGTGATGCATTGATGGCATTCTCGTCTAGCCATCTTGTTGACCCGCGCTCAACTCCCGCACCGCCAGTGGATGGTAACCCCGGCTATTCCTTGCACAAAGGGGATACTTTAAGGAGCAAACATGCCACGCCAAGAATAACTGAATTAAACTAGATTATCCGTATTATCAAAATCATTAATTAATTTTATTATTATTATTGTTATTATTATTATGATTATCAATTTAACGAATGTTATTATTATCATTATTATCATCATTATCAACATTATTATCATTATTATTATTATTATTATTATTATTATTATTATTATTACAATACTATTACTATTATTTTATTATCTTTATCTTTTTCATTTTCATTATTATTGTTATTATTAGTATTACTAATATTATTATTATTATTATCAATATTACTATTATTATCATTATCACTATCATTATTATTATTACCATTACTTTTTCTATCACTGCTACTATTTTCATTAATATTATTACTATTTTCATATTGTGGATTATCGTTATCATTACCATTTCAAATATTCATCTGCCAAAGACTTTTCTTTTTAATGATTCACTTTTTGAGCAATTACACACACGCGATGAGTTGAAGATGAATTAAAAATAATTATATAATCAATCTGACCTAGAAATTTCCTTTAATTGAGCTTATTCCAGCTAAAAGGATCATTTTCAAATTAGTTTCTAATTGGCCTATTTCGAAAACCATCTTATTTGCGACAGGGTAGAGGGTGGCGAGAAATTAATGGGTCAAGATGCCGAGGAAGCAATTTGGATTTCAGGATCTTAAGTGAAAATCTTCCGCCCGATTTTGCTCCTCAGTTAATTATGTCATTTTCTTAGACATCACGCAGTGTCTGTAAGAAGGAGGCTGACAGCGCGAGTGGGGGGTATTTCTGAAGAGAAATGACCGAGGGGACTGGTACTCTTTATGCAATTTATGACATTGAGAGTTGATGAATGAGGGCATTGAAAGTGAAATTGTAACTGATTCGAGGAATGAGAGGGAGTTTGTAAAACCGGATTATTAGTAAGTGGGTTAATAACTATAGTAAAGCATGGGAGTAAGAGATCACCGTATGTCATATGGACTGCATCACATGATATACGAACGATAAAGATGCAGAAAATAAATAAATGAAAAGTAAAAATAATAGAAACAAGGTAAACAAATAAGATTAATCTACCAAAGGGGTTAAGCAAATCGATTTATGGACTGAGAAAATCAACATGTTATGATGTGAATAAACTGATATACCCACAAAACAGACCACAGGGAGTATACAGTATATACCATTATTAGACTAATATATGGGAGAGTGGGTAATTAGGTCATGCTGGTGGATAAAACGCTAGCCTACAAATCGTAGTGTTTTAAACTCATCATTTTGAAATAGAAAATCAAATCGTTATATATTTGCGAGTGATTATGCATGCATGAACAATTAATACGGTGACAGGCTCATGAATATTTTCGTTAATTGATATTTGCATTGGGGGGCTTATTGAGTTGATTAATATTAATGACTTCGTGGTTTTTTTCTTATTTCTATTGTTAGCATCATTATCTCTGATATTATTGATTATTACATCATTGTTGTTACGATCGTCACTATAAATAATATCCTTATTTTTATTTTTGGACCATTTCCTCTACTGCTGTTAGTATTTCATGATTTCTGTTGCCTCAGATTTTATCAATTCTCTTGATATTATTATCTTAATATTCTTATTATCATCATGTCTGAAACTGTTCTTACATAACCTCGATCTCTCACTCACTTTTGAGGTCCTTATAACTGAAACTTCGAAACATCTGTCTGCCTCTTACCTCTTGCCTCCTCCCCCCCTCCCTCGTCACCTTCACCCCCTTCCTCCTCCCTTCACCCCCTTTCTCTCTCTCCCTCCATCCTTAACTCTCTAACGCCCTACTTCTCTCTTCCTCTTGTCTTTTCCCTTCACCTCCTTCCTTCCTTTTCTATTCCTCCTACTTACCTCTTATCCACACACACACACACACACACACACACACACACACACACACATACACACACACACACACATATATATATAGATATCTGTCTATTTATCTATCTGTATATATATATATATATATATATATATATATATATATATATATATATGTGTGTGTGTGTATGTGTGTGTGTGTGTGTGTGTGGTCTCGCCTTTCACTGTCTTCCCTCTCCCTCCTCCCTCCTCTTTCCTCCCTTTCTCCTCCCCTTTTCCTCCTTTCCTCTTCTCGTCCCGCCTCCCCTCCCTTTC
>NC_061857.1:27952960-27960460 GCF_019202785.1 Penaeus chinensis
ATATATATATACATATATATATGCACACACACACACACACACACACACACACACACACACACACACACACACACACACACACACACAAACACACACACAGACACACACACACACACACACACACACACACACACAGACACACACACACACACACACACGCGCGCGCGCGCTCATATATATACATATATATATATATATATAGAGAGAGAGAGAGAGAGAGAGAGAAAGAGAGAGGGGGGGAGAGATAGACAGACAAAGAGAAAGAGAGAGAGATGAAAAGCAAAGAGAGGGAAGCAAACCATAATCCTCATTCCTGTATTTAAAGTCGCCTCTCGATACAGCTGGAAATTACGCATTTGGTTACTTCTTCCTATCCGTTTTGGTTCTCTTTCTTCTTCTTTCCCGTGCTCAGCTTTTAAGGCTTTCCTTCATTAGTGCTTTATTTCCTTCACCTTGTCCAGAACCGCCGCAAGAGAAGGCCGAGCGGGACAGCGTTAGTTGTGATCGAGTTTCTTGCCTTCGCGACGACCTTTATTGAAAACCTTAACTCGCGCTTTCCGTTACGAACACAAGAGCAGAACGACGTATTTGAATTCATGATATCCATGCCATGTTCAGGGTCCCGCAGACGCCTCTTTTCCAGCCAACCGTCTTTGATCTCTGCGTCTCTATCTCTTTGTCACTTCTTGTGTTCAACGTGCAAATTGGTCTCGCATCCAAGGGAACACAGAGGGTCGTGCGTTCCAAGCCGTAGGGGGATGCGTACAGTGGCCTGTGCCTCTCCGCTCAACTTTGACCCCAGCATGAAGCTTATACATTCATTTACATAGACATATATACATATATATTTGTGTGTGTGTTTGCGTTGATATAGATAAAGATACAGATATATGTACATATATATATATATATATATATATATATATATATATATATATATATATATATATATATATATATATATATGACCCTTCAGCTTGGACGGTCACTCTGCTCCGATCCTCTCGATTGATCACATGTGAATACACCCTCTTGCACGGTCCATGTTCATAAACTATGACTATGGACTTGCACTGAATTTTTTTAACCAGACTGTAACAACTGTCGGATTGACAAAGATCCAGATACCAACTGTAATGGATTTTGTGTTCTGTAGCACATGAGCGACATCGAGCAACTGGACAAGCGCATACCTTGGCTCCTCTCACCTCGGGGCCCCAACTATCGGCGCCATGGACTCGCTTAGATACGACTCGTCGATATATATATATATATATATATATATATATATATATATATATATATATATACATATACACACACACACACACACACATACCTGCATACATATATGTATGTGTATACGACTCGTCGATATATATATATATATATATATATATATATATATATATATATATATAGATAGATAGATATAAATATATATATATATATATATATATATATATATATATATATATATATATATATATACGTACACACACACACACACACACATACACACACACACACACACACACACACACACACACATATATACACACACACACACACATATATATGCACACACACACACACACACACACACACACACACACACACACACATATATACACACACACACATATATATGCACACACACACACACACACACACACACACACACACACACACACACACACACATATATATATGTATTGGGTTGGCTGGAAGATGATAATGTGGAATTCGACTACTGATCACGATTTAATGAATAATTCTACTGTAAATTAAAGCAACTAGTCTTTTGAACAGCATTAGTCCCTCCCTCATATAACACATAATGGAATTTTACATTCGATATAACACGATTAACCTATAAATGGATAAAAAACGAATATATGTGATGATGTTCGGAGCGATCAACCCTTACCTATCTTTATTATTAACGAAACAGTTATACAGTTAAATGTAATTAATAATAAAATTTACATTTATATCACCACTTCCATTTAATAGCAAAGTGAACAGCAACTGCAAGAATATTGAAGAGTTTCCTGCACGCAACATTTTTTTTTTCTTTATTAAACGTAAGTATACCCAAAATGCTGTGTGTGTGTTTGTGCGCGTGTGTGTGTGTTTGTGCGCGTGTGTGTGTGTTTGTGTGTGTATGTGTTTGTGTGTGTGTGTGTGTGTGTGTGTGTGTGTGTGTGTGTGTGTGTGTGTGTGTGTGTGTGTGTGTGTGTATTGTAGGCCTACATCATACACAAATGCAGAAACAGACACACACAAAGATTCCTGGAATGATATCACTGTTTTCTTCGTTTCCTTTTGTATCCTCATTCTTCGCTATCTGTTTTCCTCTCCTTCGTCATTATTCTTTTCCTTGTCATCATCCTCTTTTTCTTTACCCATTCACCTTTCTGTTTCTCTTCCCCTTTTCTCCCTCCTTCTCGTCTTCTCCTTCTCTCACTCCTCCTCACTCTTTCCTTCCTCCTCCTCTGTATCTCCTCTTCCTCCCAATCATTTATTCCTCTCACTCCATCTCATCCTCTGTTCTATCTCTTCCACCAGAATCTTTCTCCTTTTCCTTCTCCTCTTCTTTCTTCCCACCTTCTCCTCCTCTCTCCACCTCCTCATCTCTCTCCTCCTCTTCCTTCCCAACTTTTCCTTCTCGTCCTTTTCCTTTTCGCCCTCCTCCCCATCTTCTTCGCCTCCTCCTCCTCCTCATCTTTCTCCTTTCCCTCCCCCATCTCCTCCCCATTCCAGCCATCTCCTTCTGTCTATGCTCTTCCTCATTTTTCCTCTCTCTCTCTATTTCCTTTTTGTTTCTTCCTCCTCCCCCCCCCCCCCTCCCATCTTGTCCTTCTCTCCATCTCCATCTTCTTTGCCTCTTCCTCCCAATCGTATCCTTCTCTCCATTCTCTCCACCGTCTTTTCTCCCTCTTCCTCCTCCATCTCCTCCCTATCTTCTCCTCTCCCTCTTCCTTCCCCTTTCCGCCTTCCCCTTCTCTCCCTCTTCCTCCCCATTCTTCCCACCTGTTCCTTCACCCCTCTTCCTCCTTCTCCTCATCTTTCTCCTCCTCACTCTCCACCTCCTCATCATCTCTCCCTCAAGCCTAGATTTCAGCCAAAGACATTCTTATGCTTATTGATTCAGCATTTATGGTTCAAGATGACGCCGAACCGTATTTCCTGAATCAGGCCGCTCGTCTGGATATTTAGAAATCGGTACGCGGATATTAAGGAGAGTTTTTTTTTTTTTTTTTTTTTTTTTCAGGGGATGAGCGGCGGGAGGGAGGAAGGGGGGGAGGGAGAGGGAGATTTTTATTCCGGATTTTTTTTAGTTTACTTATCGTGTCAGGTGGGGTGGGGAGGGGGCGAGGGAGTTGGGGGTTGGTTGGGGGGTGGGGGAGTTAATATAATTGGGAATTATATTTTCTCTCTGTTTGTTTGGCTGTTTGTCTGCGTGTGTCTGTATGTGTGTTTCTGACTCCGTTTGTCTCTCCCTCTGTTTATCTTATGTTTTTTTTTCCCAAGTTTATGCCACTTGATAAAATAAAATAAAATAATAAACGTTATAGAAGATAATCCATTTTAAGATAATGGTTCAGTCATAAATTATCACTAATTGCATATTGAATATATAAATAACATGAATACGAAACGTGAAACTCTAGTGACGTTCTGTATTGAAAAAAATGTCTTATTTTTTAGCATGCAGTTCGGTCACACTTTTTAACTTATTTGATATCAATCCTAGCACTGAATAAAAATCTCGTGATTATGGGATAGACTCAACATTTTCAGAAAGAAAAAGGAAAGCCTTTCCTTTCCTCTCACATGGGAGGATATTCTCAAGCTACTTGGCCGAATGGATGGGTTTGCTTACATATTCATTTCATCCAATTGACGAAAGACTAAAGAGAAAAGAAGAGAAGAAATATATATATATATATATATATATATATATATATACTATTTATATATATCTTTCATATATATATATATCTTTCATATATATATATATATATATATATATATATATCTTTCATATATATATATATATATGTATATATATACATATATTATTTATATATATCTATTTTATATATATATATAAATATATATATATATATATATATATATATATATATATATATATATATATATATATATATATATGTAAGTAAGTATATGCATATATCTACTTATGCGTGTATGTGTGTTTGCGTGTTATATCAGTATTAATAAGCTCTAGCTGATGATTAATCATTGCACTCCCATTAAGAAGATTAGACACATCGGTATCTGCTCAATCTCTCTCATGAGCACTGTATTATTTTTACTTTGATCTCGTACGTGAGTGAGCGGCAGTCGTATGTGTCTAATCAATAACAAATAATACGAATGCTCATGAAGGCATAAATGATAAAGTGAGAGAGAGGGATAAAGATGGAGGGTAGGAGAAAAGAAGACAGAGCGAAAGACATAGAAAGGGGGAAGGGCGTAGAGAGTGTGAGTCAGTCAGTCAATCAGTGAGTGAGAGAGAGAAAGAGAAAGAGAGAGATAGAGAGAGAGAGAGAGAGAGAGAGAGAGAGAGAGAGAGAGAGAGAGAGAGAGAGAGAGAGAGAGAGAGAGAGAGAGAGAGAAGAGCGAGAGAGAGAGAGAGAGAGAGAGAGAGAGAGAAGAGAGAGAGAGAGAGAGAGAGAGAGAGAGAGAGAGAGAAAGAGAGAGAGAGAGAGAGAGAGAGAGAAAGAGCGAGAGAGAGAGAGAGAGAGAGAGAAGAGAGAGAGAGAGAGAGAGAGAGAGAGAGAGAGAGGGGGGGGGGGGGGGGGGGCGGAGAGAGAAGGCGGAATGGAACGAGAGAGGGAGAACACTCAGTTCTAGATTTTAGGTCCGTTTTATATTTTCCAGAACTGCTACTCAAGCTCTAAATTCGATTTTTTCACTAATCAATCCAGTTTAGTGGAAAATATCCAATTATCAAGGACAGGACAGTAGGTTATAGGGCATCAAATTACATTTCTAGAATTCTGTTTACGATTTTCCAGGCGTGAGTGGGTGAGGACATCTGGACCAGAAGACGTCTGTGGGTGGGGCATGGGATGAGAAGACGTCAGTGGGTGGGGCATGGGATGAGAAGACGTCTGTGGGTGGGGCATGGGATGAGTAGACGTCTGTGGGTGGGGCATGGGATGGGAAGACGTCAGTGGGTGGGGCATGGGATGAGTAGACGTCTGTGGGAAGGGCATGGGATGAGAAGACGTCAGTGGGTGGGGCATGGGATGAGAAGACGTTTGTGGGTGGGGCATGGGATGAGTAGACGTCTGTGGGTGGGGCATGGGATGGGAAGACGTCAGTGGGTGGGGCATGGGATGGGAAGACGTCAGTGGGTGGGGCATGGGATGGGAAGACGTCTGTGGGTGGGGCATGGGATGGGAAGACGTCTGTGGGTGGGGCATGGGATGGGAAGACGTCAGTGGGTGGGGCATGGGATGAGTAGACGTCTGTGGGTGGGGCATGGGATGAGAAGACGTCAGTGGGTGGGGCATGGGATGGGAAGACGTCTGTGGGTGGGGCATGGGATGGGAAGACGTCTGTGGGTGGGGCATGGGATGGGAAGACGTCAGTGGGTGGGGCATGGGATGAGTAGACGTCTGTGGGTGGGGCATGGGATGAGAAGACGTCAGTGGGTGGGGCATGGGATGAGTAGACGTCTGTGGGTGGGGCATGGGATGAGTAGACGTCTGTGGGAAGGGCATGGGATGGGAAGACGTCAGTGGGTGGGGCATGGGATGAGTAGACGTCTGTGGGTGGGGCATGGGATGGGAAGACGTCTGTGGGTGGGGCATGGGATGAGTAGACGTCTGTGGGAAGGGCATGGGATGGGAAGACGTCAGTGGGTGGGGCATGGGATGAGTAGACGTCTGTGGGTGGGGCATGGGATGAGTAGACGTCTGTGGGAAGGGCATGGGATGGGAAGACGTCAGTGGGTGGGGCATGGGATGAGAAGACGTCAGTGGGTGGGGCATGGGATGGGAAGACGTCAGTGGGTGGGGCATGGAATTAGGGGACGTCCAAGGATGTTGCATAGGGTCAGAGGACGTCGGTGGTTGGGGCATAGAACTAGGGTACGTCCTTGAGTGGGGTATGGGCTAAGAGAATGTTTGCGAGTGGGGCTCGGGAAGAGAAGACGTTCGTTGGTGGACGTCTCCTCATCCCGTGCCCCGCCCACGGACGTCTCCTCATCCCGTGCCCCGCCCACGGACGTCACCTCATCCCGTGCCCCGCCCACGGACGTCTCCTCATCCCGTGCCCCGCCCACGGACGTCTCCTCATCCCGTGCCCCGCCTACGGACGTCTCCTCATCCCGTGCCCCGCCCACGGACGTCTTCTCATCCCGTGCCCCGCCCACGGACGTCTTCTCATCCCGTGCCCCGCCCACGGACATCTCCTCATCCCGTGCCCCGCCCACGGACGTCTCCTCATCCCGTGCCCCGCCCACGGACGTCTCCTCATCCCGTGCCCCGCCCATGGACGTCTCCTCATCCCGTGCCCCGCCCACGGACGTCTCCTCATCCCGTGCCCCGCCCATGGACGTCTCCTCATCCCGTGCCCCGCCCACGGACGTCTCCTCATCCCGTGCCCCGCCCACGGACGTCTTCTCATTTTTATTATCAAACGTTTCGGAGATTAATCATATCTCCATCATCAATGTTGTAATAATGAACCAAAATACATGCATTACATGCTGTTAAAACAGCATATCATTCTAGGAATCTATTTACTATCATTATTATTATCATTAATGTAATCAATGCTAATAAACTATTACTTATAATAATACCATTGTTATTATTATTATTATCATTATCATTACCATTGTCATCATCATCACCATTATTGTCATCATTATTATTATCACTATTATCATCATCATCATTATTATTAGTATAAATATCAGTATCATTACATTAATTATTATTTTCATTATTGTTTTTGTTATTATTGTTATTATTACCATTATTATTTCCATTATTTCTATTATCGTCATTATTATTGTTATTATTATTACTATTATCAACATTATCATTACTATCCTCAATGTTACTATTGTTATTAGCTCCTCTTCTTCATCCTCATCATCATAATCATTATTATTTAAAAAAAAATATATATATTTATATTATTGATTATTATCACTGTTATCATCATCATAATTTCCCTCACAGGAATACACATAATAGAATACACACAGTTGTTACAATTACATAGATTATTGGTTAACAGATTCCTTCTCAGTACTGGTATCCTAAACTAAAATAGGCCATTTTGTACCCTCTTCCCCCTCTCTCTGCCTCCCCTCACCCCACATAAGTTTGCCTTTAAACTTCTTAAACTTCTTGGCCCATTCCACGAATTACTGCTGCTCCAGACAAAATAAACGTAGGTTACTGTCCAAATAAGCTTCACGTGCTAGAAAAGGGCAACACCACAGGG
>NC_061857.1:27995460-28005460 GCF_019202785.1 Penaeus chinensis
ACACACACACATATATATATATATATATATATATATATATATGTCTGTACTTTATCTTCTTCTAATAATATATTGTGTTTTACTCTTAAATTTATTCCTATCAGTTTTATTGTCTTTGCTACTACGTCCATCGCGAAAATCATCATTGTTATCATTATTAATATTATTATTATAATCCTCATTATCATTGTCATCTTTATTATCATCACCATCACCCTTATGTTGTTTTTATTATTTCTATCATTATCACCATAATCAATATCATTACTATTGCTATTATCATCACTAATACTATTAGTATTGATAGCATCAGCAACAGTAGTCCTAATACTACAATTACTGCAATTAACATTATCTTAGCTATCATTTGTATCCTCTGCCGATGACAGCAATTATGACGATAATAGTAATGTCAGCAATGTCAATAAGCATTATCATTGTAATTGTAGTTCTTGGTAATATTACTATTAGTATTGTTATTATTGTTGTTATTGCTATTGTTATTACTATTATCTTTATTATCACCGTCATCATTATCGTTGTGGTTATGGTAATTACCATTACTATTATAATCTTTATCATTAGTACTAAAATTACATTAATGATCATTATGAATTTATATGTTTACAAGTAAACTGCTACTACACTAATTAGTACATTTTACTATCATATTCATTATAATCTTAATTCACTTACTTCTCATAAATATATCATTGATAGTCTACCCTTATATTCATTCTTACATTCTTGATTAACAGTATTAACGCCGCCCGTGTGTGTATTCTGATCCCAGCTGCCTCTATATATCATTTTAATTTCCTCTCCTTCATTAGTTCCCAAACTCATTCTGTCAACACGTGCCGGTGAGTCAACAACCATTCTATTTTATTTTTCATTACTTCTTTCCCTCCCTCTCTCGCTCTCTCTATCTTTTTGTTATTTATTTTTAAATTTTACCCTCTCCCTCTCTTGCACGTGTGTCAGTTTTTCCTTTTTCTCTCTTCTTTCAATACCAGAGATGATGACATGTATTGCGCAAGAGAAAGGAGGGATCTGTATTCAAGCGGCTACTATACTTTTATCTTTAAAATTTGATAATTTCTCTCTCCCTTTCCCACTCTTTGTCTCTCCCTTTCTCTCTGTCTCCCCTTTTCTCTCTCTTTCTTTTCCCTTTTTTCTGTTATTTTGTCTGCAGCAACAATACCAATAATAACAACAACAATACCAATAATAACAACAACAATACCAATAATAACAACAACAATACCAATAATAACAACAACAACACATATACAACGAGATAATACGGATTACTATTACTCGACATGGATTACTTTTACTACTATTATCATTGATATTACTATTGAATTTCGGAATCTCTTTTACAACAAAGAGGATCATGTTTGATAATGTAAATATCAATATTACCATAAACATATTGAAAATAATAGTTAATGATAATAATAATAATAATATCAAAGATGATAATGAGGATAATTAAAAAAATTATAAAAGCAATAATAATGATAATGCTGATAATGATGATGATGATAATACTAATGAAAATAGCAATGATAATAATAATAATAATAATAATAATAATAATGATAATAATAATAATAGTAACAATAATAATAATAATAATAATAATAACAAAAAATATAATACTATTATTGTTTTGTTGTCATAATTATCCTTTTTATTATCATTATCAATATCAATATTGTTATTATTGTTATAATAATAATAATGGTAATAGTAATAATAATAATGATAACAATATTACTACTGCTACTACTAATAATAATTATTATTATTTATTATTATCATTATCATCATCATTATTGTTTTTATTATTTTCATCATTATTATCATTATCATGCACGTTCATGCTAATGATAATGATTAATAACAATAATAATGATATATGCAAAGTGCTTGTTAGAAATACGGGAAATAAGTATGTGCTTTATGTATATCAAATGTAGAAGACAATGAAGGCTATTCAGGTGCTCAGGTCTATAACATATACATTTCAGGACAAAAATCGTTGATGATAACAACAGTTATTGTGACTTCAGTCAAATCAAGGCATATCTATGTGTATAAGTATATATATACATATATTTTTACATATATATATATGTATATGTATATATACATATATATATATATATATATATATATATATATATATATATATGTGTGTGTGTGTGTGTGTGTGTGTGTGTGTGTGTGTGTGTGTGTGTGTGTGTGTGTGTGTGTGAATATATATATATATTTTATATATATATATATCAATGTATATATATATCAATATATATATCTTTATATATATATCTTTACATATATATATATACATATATATACATATATATATATATATATATATATATATATATATATATATATATATATGTGTGTGTGTGTGTGTGTGTGTGTGTGTGTGTGTGTGTGTGTGTGTGTGTATGTATATATATGTATATATATATATATATATATATATATATATATATATATATATATATATATATATCAATGTATATATATCAATATATATATATAAATGTATATATATATATATATATATATATATATATATATATATATATATATACATTTTACTTTGGTGGTGAAGAAAATCCAAGTTAAGGCAAAGTAGGATACATATAAGCATATACAATATGCATGATGCATGTTTAGGTAGACGTATTGATGGATGTATGGCTAACCTGATAGACTGATGGAAAGGTAGACTGATGGATGGATAGATATAAAGATCTATAGATAAGCAGATAGACGGATTGATAAATAGAAGGATAGATAGATCGGTGGATGAATAGATGGATAAGTAGATAGATAGGCGGATAAATAGAGAGACGTGTGGTTGGATAAACAGATAAAAGCGTTGATAGATAGGTAGACGGATAGCTGGATGGATGAGTAAGCAGAGAGAGAGACATACAAGGTAATTAGGTCTGTTAATGGCGCCGCTGGACTTGATTAGGCCTTTCAGATTCGGATCTGTGTATGTCATGTCGTTTACAGCTAAGCTATAGAAAGGGATGGCCAGGGACAGTGCATCACCAGGTTCTTCTACTTTATTCAATTGTCTCTTCTTCCTCTCACCCTGTTTTCCCTATTCTTCTTCCCTTCATTTCTTTTCTTTTTCTTTCTGTTTTTCTTTCTTCTTATTGATTTTCTTTCTCTTCCTTTGTCCTGTCTTCACCCTCATCTCTGTTTTTCTTTCTTTTTATTTTCTTTCTCTCTCTCTCTCTGTTCACACACATATACACACGTGCGCGCGCGCGCACACACACACACACACACACACACACACACACACACACACACACACACAGACACACACAGACATATATATATATATATATATATATATATATATATATATATAGATATACACATATCAACTGCAGGCAATGAGTCATTCAAAAGTGTCCACTGTTTCCATTTAGTAAATTTCCTTCCTCCATCCCTCCCCCCCCCCCCCTTCCTGCACGCAACAAATCCTTCAGATCGCCAAAAAGACACATTTTTTGTCAAAGGAATATTGTTGTTTCGGGGGATTCTGCAATAAAGCCCCGGGAGCGATTGCCGTCACACTGTTATTGAAAGTGAAAGCTTGCAATGGTTAAAGCATGTATTGATTTTTGTTTTGTAATTTTTCTTTTCTCTCTTTTTTTTTAAGGGGGGGGGGGGGCACGCGAATGTTGTGACTGTTCATCTGTTGTTGTTTTTGTTTATTTTCAGGTTTATATTATTCTTATTTATTTGTTTCGTCATCATAATCTATTAAATTGGTAAAGGTAAATCCATCCCTCCATCTATCTACACACACACACACACACACACACACACACACACACACATATATTTATACACATATGTGTGTGCATATTTTCTCCAAGTTCATTATTGAGAGGTCATTTGGCAGTACCACCCTTGCAAGTACGACCAACTTCCCTTGCGACACCTGCGGCCGATCTCACAAGCGATGTCTCCTCGCCGTGAGGGCAGGATTTTGGAGCTGAAATATATATATATATATATATATGTATATATATATATATATATACATATATATATATATACATATATATAATATATATATATATATATATATATATATATATATATATATATATATATATATTTATATATATATAATTATTGACAGTGGGCGTATAAGGTAAATTAAATGTTTGGAAAGACAAAAGGTAAGACCTTTACCATTTAATTTTCCTTTTTACCTGATATTGTCATTCCATTTTTTCCAAGCAATCTGGATAAGTGAGCGAAGAACAGTTTTCTGGCGCACATTTCGGAGTAAAAAGAACAAGAAGAAGAAAGAGAGAGAGAAAAAAAAGAAAGTAGAGAAAAAAAGACAAAGGAGAAGCAGCAGAAGGATAAGATAAAAAAAAGAAAAGAAAAAGAAGAAGGAAAAGAAGACTAATAAGAAAAAACAAAAAAGAAAAACACTTGCTCTGTACCCATTACTCTAATAAAGGTTCCTAATTTCTTTTCGAGATTCGAGAGTTGTCGCTGCACCCTGCTGGCGGAAGGAATCTTGCAAAGGAGACAGACGGGGTAACGGAAGAGTAAGTAGAGATAGATAGATAGTTTGATAAAAGACTGATATATATGTAAACGAATAACGAGATGTTAGAGAGAGAGAGTGACAGGTAGAAGGAAAAAATGTCAAATAGAACGAGAGGAGTGAAAAATACAAATATGGAAAAATAAATAGATGGAGAGAGAGAGAGATAGATAAACTGATAGATAGATAGATAGAGAGAGAGAGAGAGACAGAGAGTGAGACAGAGGGAGAGAGGGAGAGAGAGAGAGAGAGAGAGAGAGAGAGAGAGAGAGAGAGAGAGAGAGAGAGAGAGAGAGAGAGAGAGAGAGAGAGAGAATAAACAATTCCAAACATTCAAAATAATTTTTTCATTGCCGATACCAGGATTAACATGTCAGGGATGAAGATTCATACGTTGCCTCCATCCAGCAGTTTTAACTAAAACCTCACAATCGACAATAAATCTGAGATGAAACGTACGGGATTATTTGACAGAAAGGATCACCCTTTCGAGTTGCTGGATGACCGAGCTTCGAAACTGAAAATTCTGCTCGAGACTGAAATACAAAAGTACACCAAGAAGATGAATGCACATTCACACACGCACAAACATCGCTTAACACATACAGTACACAGTCATATGCACATTGGATATCATTCGCAACCAAACGCATGTAATTACATGTACAAAAGCACACAAACAAACAGAAACACGTTTGATATACCTCTAGTCACAATACTGTGTTTATGTTTATATCTATACATGTGTGTATGTATGTATAGATATAAACATAAACACAGCATTGTGACTTGAGGTATATTAAACGTGTTTCTGTTAGTTTGTGTGCTTTTGTTCATTTAATTACATGCGTTTGGTTGCGAATGATATCCAATGTGCATATGATTGTGTACTGTATGTGTTAAGCGAGGTTTGTGCGTGTGTGAATGTACACACATACACACACACGCATAAAAAAAATCATTATTTCGTCGCGCTATCTTGTCATAGGTCTGGCCCTTGGCCTCTTAACGTTATCTATAACCCAGCTTGTTACTTTCTTTGTCCATCTGTAGTCCATTGTAGACCTGTCCATTGCCATTTTTTCTTTTTGATATTCCCAAGTATATCTGTTCCCTGATCCACGTCGCCCTCATCCGATCTCTTAGACTATTTCCCAGCATCAACCTCTCCATCCCTCTCTGGGCACTTATAAGTTTCCTCTCCAGTAAATTTGTTGTAGTCCGTGTTTCTGATCCATAGGTCATAACCGGGAGGACGCACTGGTTAAATACTTTTCTTTTTAAACATAATAGGCAAGGAGCCTCTTAGTATGCTACTGTGTCTGCCGAAGGCGCTCCAGACTAGACTGATGCGTCGCTTAATTTCCTTTTCGCTAGATGTATTTAATTGTACCAGTTGCCCTAGGTATATATACTTGTCTACCACCTCTAGCGCTGCGCCTTGAACATGTATCTGTTCAAATTAAAATCTACTGTTAAACATGATCTTTTTCTTGTTGATCCTAAGTCCTACTTTGGGTCTTTCTCTAATCAGATCTTTTATTAGTTTCTGCATTCCGTTTGCAGATTCACTGAAGAGAACAGTATCATCTGAAAATCTTAGATTGTTTAGGTATTCGCCCCCTGTTTTGATAACCTTTCCGGATCATTCTAGCTTCTTGAATGTTTCCCCAGGGCAAGTTGTAAACAGTTTTAATTGGAATTTTATCGTTTTCTGTCTGGAGCTTGATGGTTGCTGTCCCATTTTCGTATATATCTTCCAATATTTAACAATATACCTCCTCTACTTCCTGTCTTCGAATAGCTACTAGTACTGCTGGTATTTGTGCAGAGTCAAATGCCTTTACGTAATCAATGAATGCCATACACAGGGCTTTAATATGTTTGTTTCTTTTTTTTCTCTTATTTGGGTGAGCGTGTGGATGTAATCTGTTGTTGAGAATCCACTCCGGAAACCTGCCTTTTCTCTAGGCTACTTAGAATGCAGACTGTCAGAGATGCGAGTTGTGATGATTTTGGTGAACAGTTTGTAAATAACTGAAAGAAGGCTTTTGGGTCGGTAGTTTTTAAAATCCTTTCAGTCCGCTTTTATTACATAGGTTGATGCATTGACGTCAGAAGCATTGTAGATGATATATATATATATATATATTATTATATATATATTATAAATATATATATTTATATATTTATATAATACTATATACATATCATATATATATATATATATATATATATATATATATATATATATACATATAATATATAATTACATAATATATGTATTTATATATATATAAATATATATACATACATATACTATATATATATATATATATATATATTACACACAAACACACACATATCATGTATATATATATATATATATATATATATATATATTATTGTGTGTGTGTGTGTGTGTGTGTGTGTGTGTGTGTGTGTGTGTGTGTGTGTGTGTGCGCGCGCGTGTGTGTGTGTGTGTGTGTATGTTTATCTATTAATTTATATGTATGTATGTATATATACATATATGTATATATGATAATATATTATATATATATATATATATATTATTGATAGTCATCTATATATTATATATATATATATATATATATATATATATATATATATAAGGAGAGAGCGAAACGAATGATAGAAGAAGCCTGCCATTTTCCTATCAATAACCAGCCCATCTCTCTCCGCTCCGCCGGCGTCCGCCTCGGCAACAAAGAGATCACAGAACATCAGTGTCTTTCAGAAGAGAAGGACTCGGCAGTCTTCTCGCCTGCTTACCGAACCTCCGCCTCTGAATCACTGACTCTCAAGACATGTCGAGACGCGCCAGGTAATATATGCGAGGAAACGCCAAGCGAGTCCTGGAGCTTTTATTTGTGGGTTTCTAATAACGTGGGTTTTGGGTCGTGTGCAGGAAGTGGGTCAGTCTGTGTGCGGATCGGGGAGCTGGGCTGTGTGGCCGAGATGGAGACGCGTTGCCAGGCGAAAGCAGGAAGGAATGAGAGAATCGGAGGGACGGAGAGAGAGAGAAGGAGGGATGGAGGGACGGAGGGATAAATGTAGAGAGAGAGAGAGAGAGAAAGAGAGAGAGAGATAGATAGATAGATAGAGAGAGAGAGAGAGAGAGAGAGAGAGAGAGAGAGAGGGAGAGAGGGAGAGAGAGAGAGAGAGATATATACTTAGATAGATAGATAGATAGATAGAGAGAGAGAGAGAGAGAGAGAGAGAGAGAGAGAGAGAGAGAGAGAGAGAGAGAGAGAGAGAGAGAGAGTATGTAAAGCCCTACCAGCAAATAAACAATATCACAAGAAGATTTAGTTTCATGATAAAAGTCCCGACAGCTTTTACCTTATTAAAATTACTATCATAATAATTCTTAACGGCTTTTTTATATAGTTATTTATACTAATATCATAAGTAATATTGATAATATTACTTATGTTATTGTGAACTATAAAGTTTATGATAATGTATAATGATTAATTATGTTAGTGACGTAATTATGTTAATTCATGCTGCTCTATCATTATTATCATGATGCTGATGCTGATGATGCCTGTTACTATTATTATTATTATTATTATAATTATTATTATCATTTTAATTATTATTATTATTATATTATTATTGTTATTATTATTACTATTATTATTATTATTATTATTATCATTATTATCATTATCGTTTATATTAATATTGTTGTTGTTATTGATATTGTCATTATTATCATTATTAATATTATCATTATCAATATCTTATTATTATTATTGTTATTATTATCATTAGTATTATCATCATTATGATGATGATGATGATTATTGCTATTGTTATTACTATTATTATTTCTATTATTTTTATTATATTGGTATTATCATTATCATTATTATTGTTATTGCTATTATTATTATTATCATTATTGTCATTATTAGCATTAGTATTGGTATTACTATCATTGTTATTATTATTATCATTGGTGTTATGATTATTATCGCCATTATCATTATGATTATTAATGTTATTATTATTCATCATTAATACTATTGTTGTTATTTCTGTTATTAATATCATCATCATAAATATTGTTTTGATTGTTATCAATATAATTATTTTCATTGTTATTATTATCAGAAGAAGAAGAAGAAGAAAGAAAAGGAAAAAACAACTGAAAATCTTGTAACTTACTAAGATATTAATGAAAATACTTTCGGTTCCCAACTAAGATATACATAACCGTAAATAATTCCACAGAATTTTATTTGAATTGATAATTCCTTGTTGTAAGTCGCATGCCTTAACCTAGAGCCAAGAAAACAGAAAATAAAATAAAAGAAAAAAAACAACATAATGTAAACACAGATGTACTTTTCCCCGGTCTTATCCACAGAGAATGAAGCGTGGGTTTCATTTCCAAATGGTTTCTACTTTTTAAGATTTAGAATTCCTTAGGATTTGCCTCGAGTTCGCCTCTACTTCGGGGGATTCTCGAGGGAGGGCAGAATGGACTCTCGTAGATGGCTTCGATTTCATTTGAAATTTCGATTTTTTTTTGTCTGGCATTGTATTTGGATAAGCTATTTGCTGAGCCTTCTACAGATGATGGATTCTTATGCTATGATTGAACTGTATGTTAATCTATATCACCTAGATAGCGTATTATTATGCAATAAAGGAATGGACTAATATCAACCTATATAAGCTTAAAAGACATATTGTTATACGATAATTAAACAGTATATTGAAAAGCTAAACCATATTTGTTTGATGTGCTCATAACTCGGCTGATATATTCGTCAGCTATACCTGGATGGTATATTGATGAGGTATATGGATGGACTCAATATGAATGACAAATTTCACAAGGCAGGATGTGTGTATGTAACGCTCAATTATCATTTTCTTTATCTTTAACAATTGTAATTATTCATTCTCATTAATTTTTCTTTTGAATTCATCATAGTAAAATCTGCATATACTTGAATAACATATTACTAAGTCTTCAAGATAACACCATTAAGTTCAAATGCACTGAACAGACAGAGAAATCTACTGCTACAGGTTTAAGTCACACAACAGTATATCATTCATCAGTAGCTTTCTTTGCATTCAATATTACTGCAACAACTGTAAACCGTCGAAAATTTGTAGTAGGACTAAGTAAAATAAAATACAAGAATTTCACTGCATATAGTGTTGCGCAGCGACAGTGATATTGCAGTCATCAAATACTTGGCGATGTATTGAGTTTATTAAGTTGCAAATCTCCCCTACTGCTTCGTAGCCGTGGGTTATAATGACTCATTTAACCGTTTTTGCTTTTTAACCGTCTTTGTTTCTTCTTCCTTCTTTCTTCCCTCGCCTTCATCT
>NC_061857.1:28010460-28020460 GCF_019202785.1 Penaeus chinensis
CGGGGATGCTGCGGCGCCGGTCGATGCGCGCGTCTGTTGGCATCGCGTCGGAGGACAAGGCAAGTGGGGAGTATTACTCTCAACAGTCTCAGGGAAGAAAAAATGTCAACTAGCCCTGGTCTCTTTTGAGAGGAAGTGTTGAGCAAAGGGAGTTTCAATTAAATAACAAAAGGCTGTAAGTTTTGAAAGCAACAACAACAGCAAAAATCACATGTAAACATGAGTATCATTATTATCCGTCCAGTCTCAGAAAAGAAAAAGTAGTCAACTCACCCTGGACTCAGTTCGTTCGCCAAAAAATGTTTCGGATGGGAAGGTTCAATAATAATAATAATAATAATAATAATAATAATAATAATAATAATAATAATAATAATAAAACAGCAACAAAATACTGTATAAAAGTTTTGAAAAACAAAAAACAAAATGAAGTTTAAAGTTTCAACTGATTAGATTTAGCAAAGCGAAGTACTCCAAAGTCTAAGGAGATTTGTCAGATTGTTTTTCTTTCCTGGGATTGGGTGCAGTATAGCTGCGTTTGTACGCAGGCTGTGGTAACGTGCCTGGCCCCTCCTTTCCCTGAATAATGGGACTGAAAATTATCAAACACATTCACTCACTGCCATTCGATTTAATCTAGTGTGAAAGAGATTCAGTGAAGGGATATTTTTGTAAAGAACACGGGCAAGGCGACAGATCTTCCGTGCAGAGCAAAGTGTAGAGCGTAATTGCGACTGTGAAATGACCTATTGGAGTTTCAGAGATTCTGTCAGATAGTTTCGTAACTCACAGATCTTTTTATTTTGTGTGTGTGCTTGTTCCTGAGTATGTTTCAACTATATATATTTGAAATATATACGCTACGTAGAGTTTCTACAACGGTTTTGCAATACACAAGATGCCATAAAAAATCATAATTGAGAATGTAAGATAATGTCATATTTGCCACATATGAATTGTTAAAATGACGAGTGAACAGCACTTTTTTAAATAGCATTATACAGTGACAACGATATAACAGGAATCAGCAATAAGATATAAGTGTTTTATTTTACGATAATAATCGTATTTACGCGAAGAAGGTTATTATCATTTAATGCATTTCTTGTCTTCGTTAATCTTCATTTACGTATTTATCAGCTCTTATTTAATGTCATTTTTTTACATACCTTTCTTATCACCACTTTCCTTCTGTTCGTTTCTTCACTGTCTTTTCCTTAGCCTTATTGTCAGTGTTACTGTTGTTGTTATTATTAGTGTCATTAAATTAATTGTTATTATCATCTTCATTATTATTATTATTATTATTATTGTCATTAATATTATTGTTATTATCATTGTCATTAATATTATTGTTATTATCATTATTGTTATTATTACCATCATTATCAATATCATCATCACTATAATCATTATTATTGTTATTATCCTTATTACTATTATAATAATCTTATTTACTTGAATAAGATTATTACTTTTTAATAATACTAATACTAATAATGAGTGTAAGGGAATATTAATTTTTCTTCGGCGCAGCGTAAAAATGCGGAAAATTGGATTTTCACGAATCTTCTCCCAATATTTTAGGGTAAAGGATATTTACTTTAAAACATTGTCTATCAGTGTGTCTATCTATATGTATACATATTTATATCTATATCTATCTCTCAATATACATGTGTATATGTGCCCTTCTTCCAGACTGCTGGGAGTGAATAAGTGGCAATTTTCTCCTTAAGATATTAGAGTCTTGGATTTTGAACTGCATCAAGGCAGTATGCATTTAGGATTGGTTTGTGATCAAGGACAAGGTCAAATGAGGGTAGACCTAACAGACATTACCTACATTTATGCATAACCCATACTGCAGCAACTAGCTCAAACTCCACAGTGGCATAGCAACTTTCAGCATCTGTAAGAAAATGTGAACTGCACAGTACCATACAGACATGATGCATCCATGTGTAATGCTGTTGGGGTCAAAGTGTGGAGTAGGAAACAGTGCTTTTTTTAACACGTTCAAAGGACTCTTGGTATGCTGGATTCCAAATCAACTGGTTTCTGGGGCTCAGAAGGACTGGCGAAAAAAGTCTCTTTAACTGATTTGCTATATCCATGGTATTACACGGTATAGGAACCTTCTATGGCTTTGACTTTGTTGCTGTCTGCAGCAAAAATAAACTTATCAGCATTGATTGTAATCCCATGTTGTCTACATCTAGCCAGGATAGTATGAAGTCGTTAAAGGTGCTGGGCATAATCTGTATCTCATACTAACACATCATCAATTACTTCGACGCAAATGTCAATGTCTGAGAGTGTGATATCTCTGGGGACTCCGAAATTAGCATTGTTGTGGATGCAACTTATGAAATACTGGGGGAGATCTCATGGCAGGGACTAGGGTGGTCATAAAGAATAATAGCCAAGTCTCGTGCATAGTGTAATGCATTTGGTAAGGTGTAGAAGACATGGATTCATATATCCTTACTTACGCTTGAATAGGTGACATTGCTTCAAATTTCTCAATAGTATTAAGTGAAGATCCATTTCCTGCATAGACAGGAGAATCTAAAAGTAGGTGCAAATCAATTTGTCCTTCAAGTTGTTGGAAGTTTCAAATCCTATAGCGGTGATTTCAGCTCCTGGTTCAGGTGTAACAGTGAGCTATCTATTCATGGAACTAGATGAGATTTGGAACTGGACCTTTGGACAAGGATGGCAATAAGTTGACGCTGAGCCACCTCCAATCATTACAATATTAGCATAAGCAGATTTAGAACCAAGATTGCCTGGAGTCTTTTCAATAGTTATATACCACGTGCCACCTTGACAAATGTTGGTAAAATATGACATGTCTTGTGACATATCAATTCTCTTGGCTGGGCATTTTCCTTCTGAATGGGGATATTGTCACCACAACCAAAACATGGTCTTTTTGGCCTGTTTTTTTTTTTTTTTTTTTTTTTTTTTTTATTTCTCTGGCGAGACAGAGATCTACGTTTCCTATGTTTTGTGAGCTTGTTAAGTTCCACATGAGTTGGGGTTTTTGCATTGCTTCTGAATGCAGTTTCATGACTTCATCTCATGTTTGCCACTTGTTGAAGAGATGGGGAAGTATCGAGGGTTTGTTTGTGTTCGGCCAAACCATGATTACATATACCTGCAATGATATCATCTAAGAGACGATCAAGGCAATGTTTACAGAGATCGACATCTGCAGCCATCTGCTTCATATTTACGTGGAAAGCATCAAATGTTTGACCATGTCCTTGACAAACTTGAGTAAATTGCTGGTGGTGAAGTGTTTGGTTTCTATGTCGTCTCATGTGGCTGTCAATAAGCCGAAGGATATTATTTCTATAGGGACCACTACAGACGTCGTAGAGACCGTTACCAGTGTGTGCAGCGTCGTTGAGGTAGGTGGCGATGCGTCAGGTGGTGAGGACGTTGCCCATGCGTCAGGCATTGATAGAGTCTGGGCAGGGGAGGCAGATGTTAATGTCAGGTGTGGCAATAAAGCTTGTAAAGTCTGGGTCATTAGATCTGTTTCCTGCTTCCGTTGAGTGGTCTCCTGTTGCCGTTGCGCCTCTTGTTGCTTCATATAATCCAGGAGAACAGAAGTAACTTCTGTTAGAGTAGTTTCTGTGGTGGAAGGTATTGAAGATTCTTTCTCTTTAGGCGGAATTTTAGTGTGTTAAGTATGCCCTGGTAAGTATTAATATTCAAGTCTAAACTACGCACATAAACTCACAGAGTGCGGTAGTAATGCGGGAATGTGCGGGTCTCCCCGAAATTAATCATAGAAAACGTGTAGCAACTTGACGTGACGTGTCGGAGAGGACCATGTGGCAGTATATCGAATACATCAAACACGCTATAATAGGGCACTGAACACTGGGCAACACTGGAACACTGCACTGTTCTGCGCCATGTATGTTCACATACCACATAGGTTAAACGAAAAGAGTTATCTTGTGTCCAGAATGCTTTAATCTTGGATATAGTGTAAAGATCATCTGCCTCGGTCTTCGCATAATGTAAATAGAGGATTCTCCTTCAGAGGGAAGATGAATATAAAGACGTTCACCTATTAAAGATATATAAAAGTACAGCTTAATAACAAATAGCATATTCCAATATGACTAAATTTATGATATCTGAATCAGCGACATTCGGTAGCACGTGGCAAGTCATTTCCTTGGGATTCAAACTTGGGTCAATATGTAAGCGGAAATTAAGTGTTTCAATTATCCTTCGAGAGAATAAATGGACTGTGGTGAAGCTCCACTTTCGGATACTTATCAGAGCATTTGTTATTATTATTATTATCATTATTCATATTCATATTATTACAATTATTGTTGTTGTTCTTGTTTCTGTGATCATCATGGCTATTATTAGTAGTAGTACTATCATCATCATCATCATCATTATCTGTATCATTAATATAATAATTATTATCACTATTGTGCGCTGTAAGATGCAACGGTAGCAAGATCGTCTAGCAAACCTGCTGACCTGCGTTCAAATCCTTCTCCGCCAGTGGAGGGTAAATGTCATGCAAAGAATATCCATTGTAACAAATGGAATAAAACCAAATTGTTATTATCATTATTATTATTACTATTAGTGTTCCTACTATCATCGTTGTTATTGCTGCTATCATTATTCTTACCCTTTGTATAATTATTATCATAATTATCAATATTAGTATTTCTATTATTGCATTATCATTGCTATTATCATTATTAATGCTATTGTTATTATTATCAGTATTAGTATTTATATGATCTTTATTACTATCGTCATTTTTAATATTATTATCATCATTGTTGTTATCATCCTTATTACTCGTGTTACTATCAGCATTACTGATATTCTTCCTATAATGATCATTATTGCTGGTGTTGTTACTAATTTCATATAATCATGATTATTATTATAATGTATTGTTATTATTACTATCATCAGCAGTATTATCATGATTAATATTATCATCAGTATTATCATTATTATTATCATCAATATTACTTTCATTATTAGTATTATCATCAATATTATTACCATTGTTACCATTATCATAAATACTACTTTCATTAATACTATCACCAATATTATCATCATCATTAGTATTAGTATTTTCACATTTATTACTATGATGCAATACGACAGTATCAAAGGACTATAAAATATTGCCATAAAAATTCAGTCTGTTGGGGAGGATGATGTCAAGCGATGTCAGGCGCGCTGTGAAAGATGTCAAACGATGTCAGGCGTTTTGTTAATGTCAGGAGATGGCAGGCGTGTTATGGCAGACGTCAAAAGGTGCGACAGGTAACTCATTGCTTCATTTGGGGGGAAATTTATCAAACGGCTGTCAGGTTCGTCGTGGTGAAGGCTTATGCTTGTCGACCACAGGGCTCTACCTGTTATTCATATATTTATCCAATTAATTATCATCACCATTATCATTATCATCACCATTCTTATTATCATCTTTTTCATCAATTTTGTTATTATTATTATTAGGAATATCATACTTATAATTATTATCATTATTATCATTATCATCAAAAATTTTATCATTATTATTATTATCATCAAAATTATTATCATTATTATTATTATCATCAAAATTATTATCATTATTATTATTATCTTCAAAATTATTATCATTATTATTATCATCATTACCATTGTCATCATCATTAGGCTTTACTTTTTAATTGTACTTTCGAAGTCAGAGTACAGAAAATTGACTAATAAATGTATGATTAGATAAGACCTATCACTGGACGACGCTTAAATAAATAAATAAATAAATAAATAAATGGAAAGAAGGAGACGAAAGAAGCAGGAGAAAAAGTCCGAAGAAGAGGTTGGAAGGAGTAACGAAAACAAAGAGTACAGGCTTAAGGAGGGAGAAAATAAGGTAAAAGATAAAAAAACAAATCACAAAATGATGATGGTGATCATGATAATAATAATAATGATAATAATAATAATAATAATAATAATAATAATGATGATGATAATAATAGTAATAGCAATAATAATAATAATAATAATAATAATAATAATAATAATAATAATAATAATAATAATGATAATATATATGTGTGTATGTATATATATATATATATATATATATATATATATATATATACATATATATGTATATATATATATATATATATATATATATATATATATATATACAATTATAGACATACATATGTATATATATATATATATATATATATATATATATATATATATATATATATAAAAACACACACACAGACGAGTGATGGGAATTCACGACTGAGTATTGCTTCAAATGGATGATGATAAGAAGCCACATGAAGCCAAGACAAAGGGTTTATATTACAAAAGGAGTGACTTGAGAAGCTCCAGCACGTGATGAAGCTGTGTGGACAGGAATTAGCAAGGACGTCGGAGAGAAGGGAAAGAAAGTAAAATGTTTGCCAGTTATATAATTGGTTGTGGATTAATTGCAATTTCTCTTGAGTCTTACCTATTAATGTTGAAATACTTTACTGTAATCAGTTGCAGATGTGTAAGAAATGCATAATATTTGCTGGCCTGATAAGTTTACAAACTATTTCAAATGATGAATATACTTATATAGACAATTCTAATTATGGGTGATCTGAGTATATCATCATTATCATCAGCATCATTATCATTATTATTATTATTATCATTACCATCACTGTTGGCGACTCAACACCAACAAAATATACACGGGACGTCACAATACGTAATGCATATTTGCCATAAGCCACACACTGTTCAGATATCTCACAGAACATACACTTCACATTCATCTCGCAAATCAACACACACTTTTGCTTTTGTAGACTGGTGATCAGATGGTGGTAGAAACGTTGATTTGGCAAGCTGTGCAGTGAAAAGAATTGGATAGAAATATATATATATACATATATATATATATATATATATATATATATATAAACTGGCCAAAATATTAAACCACTTTTCAAAGTAATCTGGAAGAAGAATTTTATAATATTTGGCACGAATTAAACCAGTTGTCGGGGATTGCATGTAAATACAAACCATGTCCACTGTGAGTTTAGTTGATTAACTGTTTACTTAACTAAAGATTCAGCCACTAGTCGTATTTGTTTACCACTTTGCTCGATTTTCGGAAAGATTCTTAAAAACTATTACCATACTGTCAATAAGGATAATAATGACATCGATATTATTTATATAAGAAAATCAGATAAGGTCACGTGGGCATGACATTACATGCATTACAAGTAAAGAAAGTAAGAGAAAAGGGGGGGGGGGGTGAGGTATATTTGGCAAATTGTCTCTGAAACATTCTTTTGTTAGTTTACTTCACCTATGGCCAGATTATACCTGAATGGGTACAGTATAGAAAGTGTTCAGATAAGGTGATAAGGTAAATGTATACCAAACCAATATTACACATAGATGGCTCTACAAGTGCTAAGTCACCAAGGAGTCGGTTATTAGTCCTTCCTATCTCACCTTTTTACCCTCTTCCTCGACTTTTGGAAAAAGCCTTTTGCATTATTTCATTCTTAAAAGGTATCGAGATTTTAATAACAATTCAATAATCATAACATCAATAACAATAACAGTATCGATGTCAACTTTAGTAAAAAGCAAAACACATTTTCCCGTCAATTCAAGGAATGAGGAAATCAGGATCGGTCACTGGGGCTACTGATAGACTCCTTGCCGGCTGAGCAAAAAAAAAAAACAAAAACAAAAAAACTACAGGGGACAGAACATAAATCCGGGGCGAATGGGTTAATAACGGTATGCGATAAATGAATAGGAGTTTCAGGAGAAAAAGAGGTATGTGTTTCATGGGAATTAAACACAGTATCTACTTCCCCACTGGGATGTACGCCAATGGTTTAATGTACACGATACGTACAATATATACGTTAAGTGCAGATTCGTAAAAGGAAGATGGTGTAACATAATCTTATCAAAATACCCCCCCCCCCCCCCCCCCGAAAATATTTTCGTTTTTTATCTATCTACGGAGTTATAGTCCGGAAGATAAGGAGAATATGGCTCAGAATAATTGTATCTTACTTGGTAACAAGATCATGATCACTTTTTTTTTTTTTTTTTTTTTTTTCAATACCTCCGTTATTTAGATTATTTCTATGTTCATCACCATTATAATCAGTATTTGCATTTATGTGTAACTGTCATTAATATTTTCTTTATCATCACATTTTCCATTTCTGTTGCTTTGTTTATTGTTTTACTGTCATCATTAGTATTGTTATTATTGAAATTGTATGATGATAATAATGATAACAATGATAATATTTATTATTATAAATACTATTATTATTGCATTACTGTTACTGTTATTATTACAATTCTCATTCTCATTATCGTCATCATCAGCATCATCTTCATCGTTATCATTATCATTAAAAATATTATTATTATTGTTATTATAATTGTTATTATTAGCATTAGTATTATGATTATCATCATTATCATTATTATTGTCATTATTACTATTAACATTGTTATTATTGTTGTAATAGTTCTTATTGTTTTTATTTGTTATGATTATTTTTACTATTACTGTTTTCATTTTTAGCATTATGATTATTGTTATCTTCATTAGTACATTGTTACCACTATCATTATTATTATTACTATTATCATTTCTATTATTTTTACTATTATCATTATGATCATTACCGTTTAGTATTGTCATCAGTATCATGATCATTATTCTTATCATTTTTGTTAATATTATCAATATCATTTATTATATATATTTTTGTTTTGTTATTATTATTGATATAATTATTTTTGTTGTTGTTGCTGTCATTAATATTATCCTTATTATTATCAATATCATTATGATTATTATATCAATATTATTATGACTATTATGATTGTTATCTTCATTAGTACATTATTATCATTATCGCTATTACTATGAACATTATTTGTTTATATAATCATTATTATTACTATTATTATTATCTTTATTTTTATTACTATTATTTTCACTATTATTATTGTTATGATCATTATGATTGTTTTTTGTTATTATTGTCGAAATCATTATCATTGTTATTACCATTTTTGATATTATCATTTGTTATTATCATTATTATTATCATTGTCATTACTATTGCTACTTTTACAATTTTTTGCATTCATACTATTGCAATAGTTATTGTAGTAGTAGTAATAGTAGTAATAATAATGATAATAATAATGATGATAGTAATAATAATAATAATTATGATAACAGTAATTATTACTACTGTTAACATTAAAATACTAGTAATAGTTATTGTTATTATTATTTTTGGTATCATTGTTATTATCATTATTATTGATATATCATCATTATTTTCATAATAATTAATAATAAAGATATTATTATTACTAGCATTATTATCATTGCGATTATTATTGTTGTAGTTGTTATCATCATCATTATCCTCAATATTGGTTTCACGTCTTGTCCAGTTGCAGACCAATTCAAACAAGGTGGCTTTGATTAAAAATGATTTATTGAATCAACAAAACTGAAGAACACTTTTCATTTTACGAAAATTTCCGGAAACTTTATCACTGAATTAACAACAGCAAAGCAGTGAATTCTGTTTCCACCCATCTTGTTGCTGCAAATCAAAAACGGCAATTAATCCATTCAACCCCGACTGGACGCATCAGCCGCAATCATTGCACATGTCTTCATTAGTAGTAATCATGATCATTAACACTGAACCATTTTACAGACTAGCAGAAAGGGGGAGGAATGAATTCGCCTCGTAATAACGCCGCCTACTGTCTCTTCCTCTTTCTGTCTGGCTGGCTGGATGTTTGTCCGTCTCTCTCGCGTTATCTTTCTGTCTCTATCTCTGTTTTTGCCGGTCTGTTTCTCTCTACTTGTCTGTCTAGCCTGTATGTCTGTCCGTCTTTC
>NC_061857.1:28042960-28045460 GCF_019202785.1 Penaeus chinensis
TATATATACATATATATATGATATATATATATAATATATATGTATATATATATATATATATATACATATATATATATATATATATATATATATATATATATATATATATACATATATACATATGCATATATATATATATATATATATATATATATATATATATACATACATATATATATATATATATATATATATATATATATATATATATATATATACATATATATGTACATACACACACACACACATATATATATATATATATATATATATATATATATATACATATATATCTGTGTTTCAACATATGTATGAATATATATATGCATATATATATATATATATATATATATATATATATATATATATGTGTGTGTGTGTGTGTGTGTGTGTGTGTGTGTGTGTGTGTGTGTGTGTGTGTGTATGTCTCTCCCATGTATCTATCTCCACACCAAATGTCAAAACCGTAACAAAGGCAGTAAAAGAGCTGTGTTGTAAAGCGATATAAGACAAAGGAGTCGCGAAGGAAAAGGGAAAACCAGACTTATAAAAATAGCGCCGGGTGGAGGATGGAGGATTGGAGAGAATCACGAAAGGTCAAGACGATGATCGAGGTCAGGTTCCAGAATCGGGGGGGGGGGGGGGGGCAAGGTCTGCGGGTTGAGATACACAATAAGTGGATCACGAGCTCTTGTAGAGATATTATATATGGTTTTATAAGAATATACATATGTATATATGTATATATATACATATATATATATTTATATATACATGTATATATATACGTATACAAATTCTCATATAACCATATATGATATCTCTATAAGATCTCGTGATCCACTTATTGTGTATATAAATATATATATATATATATATATACATACATATATATATATATATATATATATATATATATATATATATATATATATATATATATATATATATATATTGCTTGAGTGTGTGTGTGTGTGTCTAAGTGTGTTTATATGAGTCTATATATATAAATATATGTATACATATACATATGTATATACATATAAATATATATGTATATATACATATATATATATATATATATATATATATATATATATATATATATATATATATATTCCTGAGGATGGAACCCAGATGGATTCCGAAATTGTTGTCTCACTTTCAATAAATATAATTTTTACATTGTGGGTTTTTCTACCATAGTATCAACATGGTAGAGTGTTTTCACCATTCATATATATATATATATATATATATATATATATATATATATATATATAGACTATGCTTCTGTGCGTCAGAGATTAATATCCCGGAAATTGATAAAAATGCCTCTCAAATAATTACATTTCAGAACCAAATCTTTCCTTTTTCGTTTTCCTTTCCTACCAAAAGCCTACATCCCCGCAGCTCTGGGTCGCGCCAACGAGCAAGACCCAACACAACAAACAACAGACAAGTCCCTCCTAAAAAGAAAGAAAAAAAAAAAACGGCTGCTAAACTTTATCAAAACCAAATTATAGGAAACTCTAAGGGAAAGTTACGGGTTAATTCGCAGGAAATGAACTGCGATTTCAAATCTCTTTCGTGCGATGTCATTCGGCCGCCTCCCGACGGCGCGTCGCTCGGCGGCGGTTGAACGTTCAGGAAAAAGACGTTAATGGGAAGGATCTCATATGGGGATGATGGTGGTGAAGGGGGTGATGGTGAGGTTGATGGTGGTGATGGTGTAATGATGGTGAAGGGGATGATGGTGGTGAAAGTGGTGATGGTGATAATGATAGTGGTGAAGGTGAGAATGCTGAGGGTTGTACATGATGGTGATGAGGGATGAAAGTGATGAGGATTGTACTATGGTGATGGTGGTTGAGAATAATGGGGTTGCAATATGGTGTTGATGATGGCGATGATAATTGAAAAAGATGAGGATTATGATATGGTGATGATAACTGAAAAAAGATGGTGATGAAGGTTATGAATGATGAGAATTTGATATGGTAATAATTTCTGAGTTTTTGATAGAGATGAGGATTGTGATATTGTGATGTTGGTGATGATGAGGCAAAGGTGATGAAGATGAGAATGATGATTCTGATACTTTTGATAATGACAATGGCATAAATGCTGTCATAATGTAAATGATATTGATAGTAATAGTGATGATAACGGCAACAATTAACATAAGACTATCGATAATAAAAATACTATCAATAATGAGAAATATGTTTTCTTTCTCTCCAGTATTGCTCTCCTCATTTCTAATTTGGGTCAACTTGATTGGCGCAATGTGTGCAACGTGTTTATGGACCTTTCTATAATTTTATGGTGTGTCTGTGTGTGTGTGTGTGTGTGTGTGTGTGTGTGTGTGTGAGTGTGTGTGTGTGTGTGCGCATATAGTGACTACAATTTTATAATTCCTTCTTAAGGTCATTTTTACTTGAAGCTGTTGGCTTTTACCAAGGTATGGAATATTTGCTGGTTATCCAAAAATGCGTAG
>NC_061857.1:28049304-28051804 GCF_019202785.1 Penaeus chinensis
TATATATATATATATATATATATATATATATATATATATATATATATATATATATATATATATATATGTGTGTGTGTGTGTGTGTGTGTGTGTGTGTGTGTGTGTGTGTGTGTGTGTTTATATATGTGGATGTGTGTGTATGTAAATTTATTAGTATATATAAATGTATATAAATACATATAAGTAATATATATATATATATATATATATATATATATATATGTTTAAATACATACATATATATGTAGATGTGTATATATATATATGTATATATGTATCTAAATATATATATATATATATATATATATATATATGTTTGAATACATACATGTATATGTATATGTATATATATGTATATATGTATCTAAATATATATATATATATATATATATATATATATATATATATGTAAATATAAATATATATATATGTATATATAAATACATATATATATATATATAAATAATGTATATATGTATGTTTAAATACATACATATATATATGTAAGAAAGAAAGAGAAATTGAGGGAAGAAAGAGAAAGATTGGAGAGAGAGAGAGAAGGATAAGTCCGATATGCGAAGCTGAGCCTCGCCCGGGCTATGCCCATGAGGGGAGTCCGGCCTGTGTCGACTAATGTCGACTCGCTAACGTGTGTCTCTGGTGCTGACTCGGGCTGGTGCTGACTCGGGCTGGTGCTGACTCGGCTGAGCTTAGTCCTTACCCGCCGTGGTGGTCAGCCACAGCAGTAACCTCCAGGCGACAATTGCATCTTCTCGCGCCTGGGCGGGGCGCGAACCGCCGACCCTCGGATGAGAGGCCGACACGTGAGAGAGAGAGAGAAAGAGAGAGAGAGAGAGAGAGAGAGAGAGAGAGAGAGAGAGAGAGAGAGAGAGAGAGAGAGAGAGAGAGAGAGAGAGAGAGAAAGAGAAAGAGAGAGAGAGAGAGAGTGTGTGTATGTGTATGTGTGTGTGTTATATGTAAAGGGAACTTCAGCAGAAAGCCAAAATCTGTTGTTTTTTTTCATAGGTTATGCGTAACTTTCCATATGTAACTGATAAATGGTCCATCAGACCATCAAACTGGCTCAGTTATTATATGAGTTTAAATACTATCGTCTCTTATTTATAATTACTATATGATAACGACTAATTACTTTTATCTGCGTTTCCATCCCATTTTTCCACGTGAAAATGTACGGCAGTTCTGGTATTTTATGGTCTGTTTCAAGTGTTCCGCAATCGAATTTAAAACATTGGCGTTTATGGTAATCTAAGCTGTTGAAATGAATGCTGCAAACGAGCGAAGAGAAAGGAATGCACACGGAAATATGTTTTGAATGCACGTCCTGGCCATACATGTGTGAATACTAAACACATCAGGATATTTCTGAAACTACGTTACGATCGAGGAAGAAAAGTGATTGAAATTACATTCAAAACGACATTAAGTGCTTAAAATTACTAACCTTAAACTTCATAACAGGGCATAAACATTTTGGAAAGTAAAAGAGACATATACATTTATGTATTGTCCATTTATTAGGGGAGAAATATTTACATCCAACAAAACAAAGATTTTACTCGAATGATACTCTAAATCTTTTCGGAACTGCTCCATCAGAAGGATATGGCACGGCGATTTGCCCGCGCCAGAGGGTCGGTGGCGGCCTGCTGCTGCTGCTTGGGATTTGCGAAGTTCTAGCTTCGCCCGGGCCTTCCATATATGGCCCGGTCACCGGTGGCGGCCTTTGTGACTACGGCTGAGCTGTGTCAAGGTCTGTACGAGGGCTGGCTGGGCCGTCGATGATGAGAGAGAGAGAGAACGTGTGACTGTCTCCATCTGTCTGTCATTCTCTGCCTGACTCTCTTTCTTGCTCTTCATCGATGACTCTAGTATTATCTCTTCAAGAAAATTAACAGTTTGTTAATAACAGTAATGAAGAATATGATCATGATGATTCTGATAATTATAGTAGTGATGATAACAATAAGATGAGGATGGTGACAATATTAGTAATAATGAAAATAGCACCGACAATAGAAATACTAATATTACTACTACTGGTACCAATGACAATAAAAGTGAAAGTGCTAATGATAATGAAGAGAAGAAAATGAAACCGAAGAAGCAGGGCGATGCTGATGGTAAATGGATAACACTAATGGTGATAATGGTAATGAAGATATCACCTAATACAACTATAACAATAGTAATGATGATAATGATAGTGATTATAAACATAATGGTAATGATAATAGAGATAACAATAGCAATATAAATAACAATAACAATGATAGTGATAATGATGATAAGGATAATGTTCGTAACGATTGTCATGATAATGATGATAATATTAATTATGATGATAGAAACAACAATAATAATAACTATGATAATATGATAGTGATAATAAAAATAAATAATAATAATAATGATGATGATAAAAATAGTAACAATAATCATAACGATAATAATATAAAAAATCATAATGTTAATTATG
>NC_061857.1:28064304-28069304 GCF_019202785.1 Penaeus chinensis
TTCTTACATAGAAGGATTTTTCTTATGTTATCAAATAAAAACAATGGGTACCCATTTTTTTTTTTTTTTTTTAATATTTCATCAAGAGAAGGGGACCAATTGCTACACAGAATATAGGGTGTAGTGATGAAAGTTTTTATCTGTTGATTTTATATATGTAAGCATTTCTGAGAAAGGGAAGGCAGAGGCCAGTTAAAGTTTGATTTAGGAAAATATATCCTTCAAATATGATTTCATGGACAGAAAGTGGTGAAAGTCATATGATGCAAGATCAGAAGAATAAGGAGGATGAGGAAGAATTTTGTAGCCACAGGACCGTGCTTCCATTTGGGCAATATGAGAGTTGTGAACAGGGGCATTGTCTTGTAGGAAATTACCCTTTCAACATTATGTGCTTCTTGGCAATTCCTGTAGCAATGAATCACATTAAGCTCCTGATATTGTAGAACCTATTGCCAGCAAATCCATCATTGATACTGCATGCTGGTTCCAAAAGATTGTGACCATGACCTTGCCTGCCAAGCTGTTGACTGGTCCTTTGATTCTTTGATTCATCCTGCACAATTAGTCTTTCAAAAAAGTCCTCCTGGTTTTCTTGCACATGGTTCAAAGAGCCTTAGAACAATGGACTCAGTCTTGCTTCTGAAAAAGCAAGTTACTTGGGAACCCATTGAGCAGACAACTTTTGTATATGCAAATGGTCACTGATCTTGACATGTTAGGCTAGCTGACGAACAGTAATACAGAAATCTTCCAAAATGGCAGTCTGCACTTGATAAATGGTGCTCTCATCAGTGGCAGGCAAGTTGCCCTGGGAAAGGAGCCGTTTCTTCAGACCTCTGATTACACCTGAGCTGGCGATGCCAAAGTTTAGCAACGTTATATGAAGAGGTATCCTCTCCAGTCATTCAATTATAAAAACCTAATCCCTGCTTGATACTCCACTGGTTCAATTTTCCCATTTTGCTGCACCGTCACCACTGTAACAAAATACATGTAATGAGTAAAGGACTAGAAATCAGTACATGAACCATAGAGATGTATATGATTATGCATGTGAAATTCCAGTCTCCCAGGATAAGCAGAAGTGGGTCAGGGGAAAGAGCACCCCACACATATGCATATATATACATATATATATATATATATATATATATATATATATATATGTGTATATATATATATATATATAATATATATATATATATATATATATATGTATGTATGTTAGAAAAAAAAAAAAAACAATGCAAAAACAAGATTTACTGAAAGTGATACTACATTTTTTAAATGCACCTGGAATCCATATATGCAGGCTGATCTTGCTCCAGGTGAACACTCACCATTGAAACATGGTCCACACCAATCCTCCCTCTACTTTGAAGGTGGTCACTTATGTTATTCTTTGTGCTTACTGTGATAAGCAAAACTTTGGCGAGACGGGCGCCAGTCTCACTAAGCGTCTGTCTCAACATAAGTACCCTGTATCCAGGGAAACAACAACAACGTCCTCTTTTGCCATGGATTTGGTCGGAATCGGGAAAGGGGAGAGATCCGAAGCAGAAGTCTGAGAGATATTTCTTCAACACACTTCTAGGCACCAAGGATTATTTGCAATATATGCAGATGGTTCGAAATCTGAAAATGGTGTGGGCTTTGCAGCAGTGAGCAGAAGGAAGACTGCATCTGGCAGTCTTTCTCGATCAGCCTCGATTTTCACTGCAGAGTTACATGCCATCCTTGCAGCAGTCAAGATGACTAGAGATCTTACAAACCATTCCGTTGTAATATACTGTGACTCTCGTAGTGCCCTGCAGGTAATCAAGAGCCTAAACTCATCACGTCCAGTGGTGAGGGAGATTCAAGATTGGCTTGCACTGATGTCAGCATGTAAAAAGATAACTGTGTTGGGTGCCAGCAATTGTTGTTATCAGTGGGAATGAGCGAGCTGATCAGAAGGCCAAGGCATCTGCCACTCAGCCTTGTGATGCTCGCTTTCCTCTCCCACACACTAAATTGAAACCCAGCATCAGGAGTTGTCTTCGTGATAAATGGAGGGAGCAATGGAGGCATACCTCTAGAAATAAACTGCAAGAGATTAGAGATGACCTTGGGAATTGTGTGACCAGCATCCACCCCAACCGACAAGTAGAAGTTGTAATGACAAGGCTAAGAATCGGGCACACAAGACTGACTCATGGGCCGATGATAGCTGAAAGTGAAGCACGCTGAAAAATGTATTAGGGGAAGGTTTTATTAGTTTCCTTGGGGAAACTAATATTTTCAATAAAATTTAATTATGTATAATGTTTATGCAATAGTTTTTAGACATTTAGAGCATAATAGTTATGCTTCGATTTTTAATATAATATTTATTATTATTTATGACACTTATTGATAGATTTTTAACATTTTGAATATTTTCATATTCCAGTCCAACAAGGTGTTCGCCGCTAATGACCTTAGATGTTGACATGGCAGATAATTTTAAATAATCAATCAATCCTCTTTTGCCATCAGTGGGACAAAGGCCATCAGATGGACTGATCAGCGGCGTTCACAGCTCCTTTTCTCCTGCAGATAGTCTCCTCGCTTCCCACATCCTCCACCTTCTCACTTATGCCGGCCACCCTCGCATAGTCCGCCCGATTCTCCGACCTGAGCTGACCTCCCTTCGCTTCCGTTCCTATATCCTCACCTGCCCCATCTGACTGTATTGCTTCTCTTTCTCTTTTATACCCCCTCCCCTCCCTTTCCTCTTCAGACCTGGAGATGGAATCCAGGTTGATTTCGAAACTGTAATCTCACTTTCAATAAATCTTGTTTTGCATTGTGGGTTTTTCTAACATAGTATCAACATGGAAGAGTGTGTTACCATTCATCATGGATGGTTAAAAGAAATCTTTAGCTCCTGTTTGCCTCCTTCCCTGACATGGTTCCTGCCTATTGTGTTTATGAGGATTCTGTCATCACCACAGCCCGAAAATACAACCAACGTCATTTCCCCCGTTACTGCCTCAAGAAGCAGGTGTTTCCTTCCTCGATCTTTAATATACTGAAACATTCAGAGGAAGGATCTCCCTTTCCTGACTATGCACTT
Source organism: Penaeus chinensis (assembly GCF_019202785.1). Lineage (NCBI taxonomy): Eukaryota > Metazoa > Arthropoda > Malacostraca > Decapoda > Penaeidae > Penaeus > Penaeus chinensis. Next base: position 28,067,405 of record NC_061857.1, read on the forward strand.
TGTCCTCCTTGAACGTATCCGCGCTGGTGGGAGGGATATCGAGCATGCCTTCTACCTTCTACTTCCTGAAGGAGCGGTTCTCAAGACATGTCTTCAAGCTCAGTGCCGATGTTGCTCACGATTCTTCCCGGTCCCTCTCCATCAACCAAGGCTGTTCTCTCTCCCAAAAACTATCCAGCCTCACCGCCCGCAGTCCGTGGTCCCGCTTCTTCCTCACCGATGCTGTTACCAACCTATCTTCCTTGTCCTTGACCTCTCACTAGCAACAACTCCTTGGCTTAGGTCTTTCCTTTTCTCTCCGCCCTCATCCCCTTGCCTTCATCGACATTATTTCATCCTTTGACCGTTTCATATCTTCTGAAATGAACTCCTTGCCTGATTCTCTCCTTTGTAGTGCTTTCATCCCAGTCCTCGAATCTCTCCTCCATCCTAACCCTTCCATTCCCAGGCATTACTGTGCTGGGAGGATGTCACCAATTTGCCTTCTGACAAGGGTAACTCAGTGGTGGTCCTCGACCAGGCTTCCCACCTGCAGAAGGCACGGGAACTCTTGGATGATGCTTCTACCTATGCCCCCCTGACCAGCAACCCCCGTGAACGCATTGCTGCTTTTTTCCACCGTCACCTGAAGGAGATAGCAGCCTGTTTTCCGGAGGCGAATCTCTACCAGAGGTTCAAGGTCATCAACCCTCGACTCCCTCATTTCTATGGGCTTCCTAAAACCTTAAGCCGGCCGTGCCTCTGCGCGCCATCTTCCTGGGGATCTAAAACGCACCCTTTTGCGTCCTGGCTGGCAAAGTCTCTCACTCCCTCTCTTGGCACCTTCTCTCTTGCTCACCTCCGCCACTCTCAGAACTTCATCTCCCGTGTCCGTGGAATCTCGCCGGCGATCATGATCAGCTTGGATGTCGACTCCCTGTTCACCAAAGTCCCTCTTGATGATGTCCTCGCTTTCCTTCAGAGGAGGGTCCCCGCAGAGGATCCTCATCTTCCTCTGCCGACCGACGCCTTCCTCCAGCTGATTCGTCTGTGTGTGGAGTATAATTCCTTTTCCTTTGAGGGTCACTTCTACTCTCAGACATTTAGGGCTCTCGCCTCTCTCCGGTCTTGGCAAACCTCTTCATGGAATTCTTCCAAGTCTGAGCGTCTCCCTTCCATCTCCTTTCATCCGGTATGTCGACGACATCTTTGCTCTTAGGCCTTATGAGCCTGCCCTATTCTGGCGCAGATGAACTCTCTCTCTCCCTCCATCCGTTTCAAGGTGGAATGGTAGGTTGACAACAAGCTCCCCTTCTTGGACACTCTAGTTCACCGCTCTTCTGACCACTTCTCCTTCTCCATTACAGGAAGCCTATGCATAGTGGTATGTACATATGCTTCTTCTCATACCAACCTCTCCATGTAGAGAGAGGTGTTGCCACCTCCGCAACTGTGACCCCCAGTACCTGGATGGAGAGATCGATTTCCTGCGTCATTCATTCTCCAAATGGTGTTACCCTCGTCTTATCCTCAACGCCGCGTTACCTAGGGAATGGTGTACCTTCTACAACGACTCCTCTCCTAAAGAGACTACTCATATGCCCGTCCTCGGCCTGCCCTACACTGAGGAGGTTTACTCTCTCCGTCTCCCTCTTCACCCTCTCAACTGCAGGCTGATCTTTCGCCAGGTAAACACTCTCCGTCGCAACTTGGTCCACACCAGTCCTCCCTCTGCCCATAAGTGGGCACCTATGCTGTTCCTTGTGCCTCCTGTGATAAGCAATACATTGGCGAGACGGGCGCCAATCTCACTAAGCGTCTGTCTCAACATAAGTACGCTGTATCCAGGGGACAAAACAACAACGTCCTCTTTTGCCATCAGTGGGACATAGGCCATCAGATGGACTGGTCAGCGGCGTGA
>NC_061857.1:28079304-28094304 GCF_019202785.1 Penaeus chinensis
AGTGGGCAGTACCGTCGACCTCTAGTACCATGGTGGTCTGATGAATGCGAACAGGCTGTCAGACCAAGAAAAGCTGCATTAAAGCAGTTGAAACGATGCCCAAGCGATTTAACTTTGATCCAGTACAAAAAGACCCGAGCCAAGGCCAGGTGAGTGCTAAAGGAGGCTAGACGGACATCATGGAGGCAGTATGTCTTCTTAATTAACTCTGGGACCCCCTTAGCATGGGTATGGGACAAGGTGCGTAAGATTGCTGGAAAGAGCACATCCATATCAGCACCTGCTCTGAAAAGAAATGGTATAATCCTGACAGACAAAACAGATGTTGCAAAGGAGCTGGCAAAATCAATGGTAGAGATCTCCTCCGGAGCATCTTACATTGCTCGATTCTCCACTCTTCGGGATGAACACGAACGACACCCAGTGTCGTTCTTCAGTAGCACTGCAGAACTTCCATACAACTTGCCATTTTTGCGCAAGGAAATGGACTCTGCTTTGCAGCTCTGCCGTAAGACTGCCCCAGGAAATGACGATATTCCATACCAAATGATATCTCACTTACTGGAGAGTTCCCAAACGTTCCTGTTGGATCTATTCAATAGGGTCTATAGGGAGGGCATAGTGCCATCCACATGGAAAAAAGCTATAATCATTCCTGTTCCTAAACCTGGCAAGGATGCTTCTGTACCACGGAATTATAGACCAATTTCCCTCACCAGCTGCATCTGCAAACTGATGGAGAAAATGGTAAACTTCAGGTTGACATGGCTGCTAGAAAAGGAAAACGTACTGACCCCATATCAATATGGGTTTAGAAAACTGAGCTCGAAAACAGATGTACTTGTAAGGATGGAAACTGCAATAGATAATTCCTTCACACAGCGACGTCATATACTAGCAGTCTTCTTTGACCTTGAAAAGGCTTATGATACTACTTGGAAGCATGGCATACTCATGAAGCTGTATGACATTGGTTTAAGAGGAGCATTGTTTACCTTCATACAAAGCTTCCTTGCTAACAGGAAGTTTAGAGTGAGGGTGGGAAACATTTTCTCTAACCTGGAAGATCAGCTGGAAGGGGTCCCATAAGGGAGTGTCTTAAGTGTGACCCTGTTTGCCATTGCTATAAATGACATTGTAAAGGTCGTTGTCTGTATGTGGATGACTTTACACTGTACTGCTCAGGAGGAAACTTACAGGATGTGCAAGGACACATGCAGACTGCAATAAATCAGGTTGTGCAATGGGCAACATACCATGGGTTCAAATTTTCTCCACGCAAGACCATGGCTATGCATTTCTACAAACTAGGAAAGTTCCATCCTTCCCTCTATTTAGGAGCAAACCCACTGCATTTAGTCCAAGAGGTAAAGTACTTGGGGCTAATTTTTGACTCAAGGCTTACATGGGTGCCTCACATTAAACAGTTAAAGGTGAAAGCTACAAAAGCGAGCACTTATTCGTAGTAAACTTGACTATGGATGTGAGGCTTATTCATCTGCAACTCCCATTGTTCTCCGGATGTTGGACTCGGTTCATAATGAAGGTTACGCAAGAGCATCATAGTAAGCCATTTTTACACCCAAGCAATGGTACTTCTTATTCCATCTGCTGTAATCACCGAGGGATTATAACCAAGCTCTCTCATCAAAGAGATATCTTGGTGACCAGATATAATAATGGATACCTGTGACATTCTGTGATGCAATGATGGTGGCGGGATATTTAATGGTCGCATTTCTTTTAAATGTCTCTCATTTCTTCTTATCCCCTTCTCTGTCTGCCTATCTGTAACAAACTAATTAAATATATTTCGAGTGTGTATAAATATATATATATATATATATGTGTGTGTGTATATATATATATATATATATATATATATATATATATATATATATATATATATATATATATATATATATATATATATATATATATATATACAGATATATATGCATATATATATATATATATATATATATATATATACATATATATATATATATGTATATATATATATACTGATATATATGCATATATATGTATATATATATATATATATATATATATATATATATATATATATATATATACAAATGTATATGTATATATTTACAGATATATATGCATATATATATATATATATATATATATATATTTACAAATATATATGCATATATATATATATATATATATATATATATATATATGTATATATACAGATATATATGCATATATATATATATATATATATATATATATATATATATATATATATATATTTATATATATGTATATATTTACAAATATATGCATATATATATATATATATATATATATATATATATATATATATATATATATGTGTGTGTGTGTGTATGTATGTATGTGTAGCCGCTGTTATATCACATACTTCATATCAGCAGCTGGTATATCGTATATTTCGTATATCATGTATTCTGTAACAATACGGAGAGGCCCGTATGGTATAAATTCATCTTCTATGTCACAACCGCTGGGAAGGCGTCGGCGAGTACCACCGGGTCAACACATGGTCTGTATCAGCCGTAAGAGCTGACCTGTCAAGAAATGTGTGTCAACAATACGTAGCAAGCCGGTTGGCGCACTTCACACCTCCGTCCAAGCAGCTGCCCTTCTCCTTGGGCAGGATGCAGGTGCTGCCTGGCTTTCTCTTTTCGCACAGGAATAAACATCCGCCCTTGAAGAGAACCGCTGCATAAAAGGGCACGTGTGTAAGACGAAGGAGACACGGCAGACAGGCCAAGCTACACACGGTCCAGCTCCACCAGCTCGTCTTCCACCCGGGGACACAGGGGTCTCTTGGGGGTCTCATATCTATCTTCAGAAATAAACCATCACCCTTTTCATTGACCGCCCAAGACCATCTCTCTTATGCTTACATCTGATGGCAGCGGTGATCAAGATCCTCACAACTCCGACGGTAATTCACCTACCACCACCCTCCTAGCCGACGCCTGTTGCCGATTCACGCTATCTGCCCACAAGGTACTCTTGTCGAAGTGCCTCCTCGTCACTTTTAACGCCCAGCCATCGCTAACAAGTCTACTTCGATCGCGCCTACCTGTACCATGTCTACCCTTCTACTTCGTGCTGATCTCTCACGTCTGTGCTACCCTCCTGACGAAGTCGCTGACAATATGTTCCCGCATTCTCGCAAATCCGGCTCATCTAACTCGCCAAGTCTTCACGAACCCTCGTCAGCACAACCATGGAGCCGCCATTCTACTCAGCTCCTCCAATTTAAGCTACTATTAAATTTAAGTGTACCTATTAGTTCCAGATTAACTACTGCCCTCCCTATACCCACCCACACCTTACATACGAGTTGCTTTCTTTCAAATTCAAGGACACGCCACTCAACGAACACAAACTACTAACTATATTCTACATAACTTCTCGCTGTCAACCATTGTTTGTTTTTTTTCAAAACAACAAACAATTGATTGATTGATTATCTAAAATTATCTGCTGCGTCAACAGCTAAGGTCATTAGCGGCGAACACCTTGTTAGACTGAAAAAATATTTAAAAATTTCAAACGTTAAAACTCATAACTAAATTTTATTGAAAATATTAGTTTCCCTAAGGAAACTAATAAGACCTCCTATGTCACAGTCCTCTCCCAATACATTTTTCAGTGTATATGGGGGAGACAAGTACCTTCCTCTTTGGTCTTGTGTGCCCGATTCTCAGCCTTGTTATTACAACTTCTACTTGTCGGTTGGGGTGGATGCTGGTCACACAATTCCCAAGGTCATCTCTAATCTCTCGCAGTTTATTTCTAGAGGTATGCCTCCATTGTTCCCTCCATTTATCACGAAGACAACTCCTGATGCTGGGTTTCAAGTCAGTGTGTGGGAGAGGAAAACGAGCATCACAGGGCTGAGTGGCAGCTGCCTTGGCCTTCTGATCAGCTCGTTCATTCCCACTGATACCAACATGTGCTGGCACCCAACACAGAGTTATCTTTTTACGTGCTGACATCAGTGCAATCCAATCTTGAACCTCCCTCACCACTGGATGTGACGAGTTTAGGCTCTTGATTGCTTGCAGGGCACTACGAGAGTCACAATATATTACAACGGAATGGTTTGTAAGATCTCTAGTCATCTTGACTGCTGCAAGGATGGCATGTAACTCTGCAGTGAAAATCGAGGCTGATCGAGAAAGACTGCCAGATGCAGTCTTCCTTCTGCTCACTGCTGCAAAGCCCACACCATTTTCAGATTTCGAACCATCTGTACATATTGCATATGATCCTTGGTACTTAGAAGTGTGTTGAAGAAATATCTCTCTGACTTCTGCTTCGGATCTCTCCCCTTTCCCGATTCCGACCAAATCGAACTCGACTTGATTAGTCCAAGGGGGGACTTGGGAAGTTCCAGCAGCCAGAACCTTTGTGAGATTTAAATGAAGATCTTCCACAAGATTCCTCATTCTCCTACCATAGGATCGGCTATCCTCAAGGGGGTTGAAAACCAATCTGGATGTAGGAGATCGCGGAATCCTTTGTAGTCTCGTGTAGTAAATCAGATTCATGTAGTCCCTGTGTAATGAAAGAGGTGGTTCTCCACTCTCAGCATACAGGGACTCCACAGGTGAAGACCTGAAAGCCCCTATACAGATTCTCAGAGCTTCATTATGAACCGAGTCCAACATCCGGAGAACAGTGGGAGTTGCAGATGAATAAGCCTCACATCCATAGTCAGGTTTACTACGAATAAGTGCTCGGTAAAGCCGCAGAAGCGTTGTGCCGTCTGCACCCCAAGATGGTTATGAAAGAAACCGCAAAATACTAAGCGCTGTTGTAGCTTTCACCTTTAATTGTTTAATATGAGGCACCCATTTAAGCCTTAAGTCAAAAATTGGACCCAAGTACTTTACCTCTTGGACAAAATGCAGTGGGTTTGCTCTTAAATAGAGGGAAGGATGGAACTTTCCTCGTTTGTGGAAATGCATAGCCTTGGTCTTGCTTAGAGAAAATTTGAACCCATGGTATGTTGCCCACTGCACAACTTGATTTATTGCAGTCTGCATGTGCCCTTGCACATCCTGTAAGCTTCCTTCTGAGAAGTAAAGTGTAAAGTCATCCACATACAGACTACATGAGACAGCACTTGGAACGACCCTTATGATGTCATTTATAGCAATGGCAAACAGGGTCACACTTAAGACACTCCCTTGTGGGACCCCTTCTAGCTGGTCTTCCAGGTTAGAGAAGCTGTTTCCCACCCTCACTCTAAACTTCCTGTCAGCAAGGAAGCTTTGTATGAAGGTAGGCAATGCTCCTCTTAAACCAATGTCATACAGCTTCATGAGTATGCCATGCTTCCAAGTAGTATCATAAGCCTTTTCAAGGTCAAAGAAGACTGCTAACATATGACATCGCTGAGTGAAGAAATTCTGTATAGCAGTTTCCATCCTTACAAGTGCATCTGTGGTTGATATGGGGTCAGTACGTTTTCCTTTTCTAGCAGCCATGTCAACCTGAAGTTTATCATTTTCTCCATTAACTTGCAGATGCAGCTGGTAAGAGAAATTGGTATATAATTCCCTGGTATAGAAGCATCCTTGCCAGGTTTAGGGACAGGAGTGATTATAGCTTCTTTCCATGTGGATGGCACTATGCCCTCCCTATAGACCCTATTGAATAGATCCAACAGGAACGTTTGGGAACTCTCCAGTAAGTGAGATATCCTTTGGTATGGAATATCGTCATTTCCTGGGGCAGTCTTACGGCAGAGCTGCAAAGCAGAGTTAGTGAAGTCGAAAACTAAGAAAAAAAAGCTCAACAATGCCGGTAAGAGACCACTGGCACCAAAAAGTGAATATTTTCGCCTCGCTTTCCCTGAAAGTACCACGAAAAACGATAAACTGAAATGGCTACAGAACCTCGGCAACGACTCTCGGGCCCAGGGGGGTACCCCCCTCGACCTTGTGCGAGGAGACACTCTCTCCTCGCCGTATGTGTACGTCGCTCGCTCTCAGCGAAAATATGTTGACGACCTTATTAAAGGATCAATTGGAGGTATTATCTTCAAACTTTGTGATGAGCCCAAGAAGCAAGAGAAATATGACGAATACCTTGTGACCCACTACAACAAGGATTTTGATCTTGAACATGCGTATGCACTCGAAGGAGTTCATAAGGCCATACGAGTGCACAAAGACAAGAAACCACTCAACCGTATACGAATCATATGGAAAGGAGAGCAACCCCCTCCCAGTACATACCACTTCTTTGGGAAGTACATACCCGCCAGCCACGTGAGGCCGTGGAGGGCATCCTCCGTCATCTGTTATAACTGCATGGAAAGTGGCCATGTAGCTAAATACTGCAACGGCAAGGCGCGCTGCGCAGAATGTGGAGAACAACATACTGCCAAGGAGTGTCCTCGCAGTGCAGCAGAAGAGAGTAATGCAGAAGCACCAGCTTTTGTCCCATCCTGCTTCAGGTGTGGGACGACAGGTGTGAATGCCTGGCACTGGGGGTGCAAGGGCCTCCCTGCCCTGGCCCCTCCCCCCCCACCCCCTGTGGTCCCAGCACCGACCGCGAGTGACCAGCGCGACCCTCCCAACCCAACCAGCGGACAGGGTGCCGGGGAAGCGCCTGCCCGTGCCCTGTGTGACGTCACCAACCGCAGAGATTTCCCGCGGCTGCCGGCGAGTGGGGGTGCAGAGGTCGCCGAACTACGCGAAATGTTTGCGCAACTGGCGGAGAAGGTGAACAAGATTATGTTGATCCTCACAGAGGGTGACTCGGGCGTCAAAGCTGCCTTACTCTCTGAATTAAAGACCACGCCCCCCCCTCCCTCCCCGGGAGCCAGCCGAGGCAGCCGTCCCTCACCCTCAGGCAGGGATGACCGCAGGCCAGGCGGGGGAATCCCCCGCACAACCATGTGACAGAAGTGACGTCACGCCAGCTGACCAAGGCGACATAAAAGTGCTTGAACTTTTAAAGGAAATAAAAGTTCTGAAAGAACAAAACACTTACTTAATTAATGAAATGGAAAAAAATAAAAGTGATTGTCAGTGCCGTGATACTCGTGTTACCATTAGTGCTAAACAAACGAACGAGGAGAACCGATGTCAGACCGCCAGTGCTGATAACCAGAGTGGGCGTGTCAGCGCTGACAGCCGCCACGAACAATATCAGGATCCCTGTGACATCGGGTCCAGTGACGCAACCAGCCCCCCAGGTGCACCTAGCACAGCAACCGGAGGGACTGTGCTGAGAAGTGGAACAAAGCTAAGATCAAATGTTTGAAATGGTTAAAAGTATTTTTATGTTTAAGACTACCATCTGTAATGAAATCCACAATCATAAAGCTATATGTTTATGTGAATCTATAATTTGTAATATTAGAGGATATAACAGCATGAGGTACAGATTGCCTAATAGAACACTACTCACTTATGGATAAACGGACAATCAAATTTATATCATGGAATATGCGTAGTATAAAGCCTAGGCTGAATGACCTAGAGTTTTATATCCGTAAATATAATACTGATGTTATTTGCGTGCAAGAACCTTTTGCTGCTGCTGCTAAGATGAAAATAGCACCTGCAATTCAGGGATACTATTCATATGTGAATACAGCCATGACTGGATTGTTGACATATGTGAAGGTAGCACTGCCACATAAGTTAGTTAAAAAATCCGAGAACACTGATGTTCAATTTCATCATTTAAAAATTCAGACTGCCACTGGCTATTTTTCACTGTATAATGTATATGCCAGATACTCCAAATTTCTGGCTAGTTCTCTCCCCAATTTTCACAACCAAAGCACGTTATGTATGGGCGACTTCAATGCAAGGCATCCACACTTTGGAGACAACCAACGTAATAGTAATGGGGAAGAATTCAAACATTTTATCAATAGTAGATCACTGACAGTATATGACACAGAAGCAGAGACTCATTTGGGAGGTGGCAGATTAGACTATGTATTTGGCAAAAATTTAGTTCATGGTAATGTCTGTACTTCACTGGTGCGAGAGTTAGTTAGTGACCACTTTGCAATACGAACAGATTATACTGTAGACACCAATTCAGCCACTAGATCACCTAGGCTCCGAATAATTATCCCACCGGGCCTGGAGCATCACTTCAAGGCACGGGTCTATGACTGGTATAACACCTATGAAGTAACATCTGTTGAGAAATTTTCTCAGGATCTAATCAAAGTTGTCACTGACTACTATGACACTTGGGTCTGTTCAAGAAAACTCTCAAAGAAAAAGAGGCCCCAGACCTCCCATGCACCGAGGTGGATCAATGACCCAATTCTGGCTAAGGAATATATACGGGTTCAGGAGCTTGCTAATTGCTATAAAGATAATAAGACGACAGATAATCTTCTGCAGTTTATGAAAGCCACCAAGGAATCCAGAGATTTAAAAACTCAGATTCGTAGTAAATACTGGGAACAATTTCTGCAAAGTATCAATAGTCAAACTTCTATAGCTGACGTATGGAGAAAAATTAATAGACTGACAGGTAAAGCCCTCACAACACCGCAGTTCCACAGTCCACAGGAACAGGCTAATATGCTGCTAGAGCAGTGGGCAGGAAATTCTCAAGTACACTCACTTCCACAAGGGATAAAAAATCAGCTCAACAAGTCGAAAATAGATAGAAATTTCAATATAGCAATAGCATGTGCTGCTATTGACCCCTCCGACTTTGTCGAAATAACTGAGTGGGAACTAAGCAATGCCCTTCTGAAAGGTAAGGCAACCGCCCCTGGCGAGGACGGCATTACTTACAGCGTCCTTCGTCACATTGCTCAGGTACCAGGCAACCCACTTTTACATCTGTATAGACTCAGCCTATCACAAGGAATCCTCCCAAGCTCCTGGACTAAAAGCTTAATCATTCCTATACCCAAACCCAATACTGATAAATACAGACCCATTTCCTTGACCTCCTGTCTGTGCAAAGTACTTGAGAGAATAATTCTGAACAGGCTCATGTATCGCATAAATGCTAAGTTATCCTCCAGACTGTATGGATTTCTCCCAGGGCGTAGCAGTCAGCACTGTTTTGCAGAGTACTTAACAAACTCAAACCCAGGCATGCAAACCGTATTTCTTGATCTTAAATCTGCTTTTGATATTGCAAACAGGGAAATTATCCTTGAGCAACTAGCTAGCTTTGGTATTCAGGGAAAACTGTTAACATGGATTCAAATGTATCTGTCGAATCGATCGGCTCAGGTTCTCTTCAGGGGCATTAAAAGTACTCATACAAAAGTATTTGAACTCGGCACACCTCAGGGAGGCGTACTTAGTCCCATGCTATTTAATATCCTAATGCATAGATTACTGGGCGATATACCACTTGCAGGCAATGACTCCATTATTTGCTATGCCGATGACATTTGTATTAAATCCTCATCCGAGGAGAGAATGCAAGAGATTCTAGATATACTTTCTGCAAGGGCTACTGAGTGTGGCTTGATAATTTCATCTGAAAAAACAAAGGCACTTAACCCACAGACAATCCCTCTGCCAAGGTTTCATATAGATGACGTTGAGCTAGATCTCTGCCATCAATACAAATACCTTGGGGTGATTGTTAATGATTCAGAGTTCATTAAAAACCTGAAGAAAAGGCTGTGGGAGCGACTGAAGCCACTTAAGACACTTGTCGGCAAAGACCATGGTATTAATGTCAATATTGCGAGAATCTTTTACTTGTCATACATAAGGTCGGTCATAGATTACCATGCGCTGCACCTAGTATTGTTCAAGGAATCAGAGTTGACTAGTCTAGAAAGTGTCCAAAATGAAGCCATGAGGATCATTCTTGGTGCCCCTAGAACAACAAGGATTGTGAATATGAGAACAGAACTTAATTTGCCTTCTGTTTATGAAAGAATATTATACATAAATACCACATTTAGTGTCAAATCAATTAGAGAACCCCTCCATTGTACAGAGTTCCAAAGACAACTAAAACACAGAATAGAAGAGCTAACTTTGAATAACAACACCGATTCATACTCAAATTCATGGTTACAAGTGACGTGTAAACACTTAGCTCAGCTGAACATTCCCATAACTAAGACCCTACATGGACGTTCTGTACCACCGTGGAAAATGTCGGACCTAAGTGTATATTATACGACTGCCCCCAAAAAAGACAGTGCCCCCCCTGCTATACTTAAACAGTATGCACTTGCAAGTATAAATGCGCATCTAGACACTCTTTCCAATGTATATGAATGCTACACTGACGGATCCTTGCAGTCTGGGTGCAGAGCAGGATGCGCTTTTGTTGTATATAAAAACAATATTTTGCAGCACCAGGATTGTAGGAGGGTTCATGACTGGGCTAGCACTATGCAAACCGAGTTGGCAGGAATACTCATGGCCACCGAATTTCTATTGAAACAAGGCTCAGGGGTCATTTTCTGCGATTCACAGAGTGCTCTCCAGGCTCTGAACACTCTAGACAAAGGTGCGGGAAATATTGCAAATGACATCAGGATAAACGTGTATCGTGCAAAAGAACGAGGCCATAATATACGTTTTGTGTGGATTCCATCGCATGTTGGAATCCCTAGGCATGATCATGCTGATCGCCTAGCAAAGTCAGCATGTGACAAACAAAGTGTGGACATAGATCTTGGGATACCTCTTTCTAGGATTTTCTACATCATTAAAGCCTCCTTCAGAGAGGACTTGACTGAGTTGATTAATTCTCAGCGCCCTGAAAGCTGTAGCATAAAGCACTATGACCGGTTTAGGCAAGATTCCTTCATCTATGGTTTATATAAAACAAGAACAAGACAGTGTGATGTTGTGACTGCAAGAATCAGGCTTGGGTATAGATTGTATTGGCAGGTCAGTACAGTTTGTAATGTCGAAGAAACTAAGTGTAAACTGTGTAATGAAGAATATAAGCGAACACTTGTACATTATATCTCAGAGTGCCATGTGATACAGCCTTTCAGGCCACCTAGCATGAGGTACGGAGAACTATGTAACTACTTCATATCATCTGATGCCCTAGAAGATATACTTATGTTGTATCCTAAATTTGGAATGTAGTATCACATAACCGAATATAAAATGTATTAATGCTTTCCCACGCCCAAGCTATATGCCGGCGTGGCAGATGAGTGGATAAAGGACTGTGCAATTGTTCCTTTCCTTAAACTGATATAAGTACTCATAGCAATGTTATAGGCTAAAATTCAAATGTAACACTATGTAATGTTATGACCATGCATTAAATGTACCACAGCTTGCCCACGCCTGTGCAGTTAGCCAGGGTGGTAAATAAAGAACTAAACTAAACTAAGAGTCCATCTCCTTGCGCAAAAATGGCAGGTTGTATGGAAGTTCTGCTGCAGTGCTACTGAAGAACAACATTGGGTGTCGTTCCTGTTCAGCCTGAAGAGTGGAGAATCGGGCAGTGTAAGATGCTCCAGAGGAGATCTCTGCCATGGATTTTGCCAGCTCCTTTGCAACATCTGTTTTGTCTGTCAGGATTATACCATCTATTTTCAGAGCAGGTGGTGATATGGATGTGCTCTTTCCAGCGATCTTACGCACCTTGTCCCATACCCATGCTAAGGGGGTCCCAGAGTTAATTAAGAAGACATATTGTCTCCACGATGTCCGCCTAGCCTCCTTTAGTACTCTCCGCCTAGCCTTCTTTAGTACTCGCCTGGCCTTGGCTCGGGTCTTTTTGTACTGGATCAAGGTTACATCGCTGCCTTAATGCAGCTTTTCTTCCTCTAAGAGCTTGTTGGCATTCATCAGACCCCCATGGTACCGGAGGTCGACGGTACTGCCCGCTACTTCTGGGAATTGATGCTTCTGCTGCAAGGTGAATTCGTGATGTGAAGTGATTAACAGCATCTTGAACACACTGGAAATAATTCACAGATCCTTGCAATACTGCAGTTGATCTAAAAAGATTCCAGTCTGCATGTTAAAGTCGCAATCTCTGCACTCCATTGGCTGGAATACCATTCACCTCCTCCAAAAGTATTGGATAGTGGTCACTTCCATGTAAGTCTTCCATGACCTGCCAAGTGAAATTCAACTGTGAATCAGGGGAACCAATTGACAGGTCAATATTGGAGAATGTCCCAGTTTGAATTTGGAAATGTGTGGATGCGTCACTATTCAGTAAAACTGCATCTACTCTTGAGAACAAGGACTCCAAGGCCCTTCCTCGAGGGTTGCACAAAGTGTCTCCCCAGAGGTGATGCCGACCATTGAAGTCTCCCAAGAGTAGAAATGGATGAGGCAACTGCCCAAGTTAATCTTCCAAATCATCTATGTTGAGATTATGTGGAGGGAGGTAGATGGATGCAACAGTGTAAGGTCGTGCCAAGCCTATTCTCACAGCCTTCACCTGCAGTGTCGTCTGCAGGTGGATGGCCTGGAAGTGAATATCCTGACGTGCCATCACTGCTACTCCTCCATGAGGTCCATTATCAAAGGTCCCACAATGGGCTTGAACTTGGAATCCTTTCAGGAAAATTGGACGATTTTCCCTGATCATAATCTCTTGTAGGCATACACAAACTGGAATACATGAAGCTATCAGATGTTGCAGTTCTTCCCATTTTGCATGAATTCCCTGACAATTCCACTGGATTAGGATATCCAGTTCTTCAGGTTGACAAACTACTTCATAAGGTGTTTGGCAGCACCTGTGGTTAAGGCCCGCCCCACACCTTTAGGCTGTCCCTTTCCAGCATCTTGGGAGTACCTTTTGATGGATTGTTTAACTGTGGAACTAGTTTCCACATGCTTCCTTTGGACAGGCTCAGAATTTCTTTGCTTGGGCAAAGGACGGACCTGAGCCTTCGATTCAGGAGCATTCTGTCTAGCAGCGGAGGCCCCTGTGGACGTGGTAGCCTCAGGAGCCCTGCCTGGTGGCTCTAAAGACCCGACTCTATGAAGAGTCTTTTGAACAGGCTCAGGATTCCTCTGCCTGTGCAAAGGGCGTGCCTGAGCCTTTACTTCAGGGGGATTCTGCCTAGCAGCAGAGGCCCCCGTGGATGTGGTGGCAGCTGAAGCTGTTACCGTTGAGGCCTCTGGAGCCTTAACTGATGGCTCCAAAGACCTTACTTTGGGAGGAGGAGTCTCCTCAATAGACCCTTCACTCCTACTCTGTTTCTGGTGCAACTCACCAGAGGCACTTCCAGCATTTGCGGACTGAGATAAGGATGGAAACTGTAATACATAATTCCTTCACACAGCGACGTCATATGTTAAGAATCTTCTTTGACCTTGAAAAGGCTTATGATACTACTTGGAAGTATGGCATACTCATGAAGCTGTATGACATTGGTTTAAGAGGAGCATTCTCTTACCTGGAAGATCAGCTGGAAGGGGTCCCACAAGGGAGTGTCTTAAGTGTGACCCTGTTTGCCATTGCTATAAATGATATCGTAAAGGTCGTTCCAAGTGCTGTCTCATGTAGTCTGTATGTGGATGACTTTACGCTGTACTGCTCAGGAGGAAGCTTACAGGATGTGCAAGGACACGTGCAGACTGCAATAAATCAGGTTGTGCAATGGGCAACATGGGTTCAAATTTTCTCCAAGCAAGACCATGGCTATGCATTTCCACAAACGAGGAAAGTTCCATCCTTCCCTCTATTTAAGAGCAAACCCACTGCATTTTGTCCAAGAGGTAAAGTACTTGGGTCTAATTTTTTGACTGAAGGCTTACATGGGTGCCTCACATTAAACAAAGGTGAAAGCTACAAAAGCGCTTAGTATTTTATGGGTTCTTTCACACCTATCTTGGGGTTCAGATCGCACAACGCTTCTGCGGCTTTACCAAGCACTTATTCGTAGTAAACTTGACTATGGATGTGAAGCTTAATCATTTTCGGGATGTTGGACTTGGTTCATAATGAAGCTCTGAGAATCAGTATAGGGGCTTTCAGGTCTTCACCTGTGGAGTCCCTGTATGCTGAGAGTGGAGAACCACCTCTTTCATTACACAGGGACTACATGAACCTGATTTACTACACGATACTACAAAGGATTCCGCGATCTCCTACATCCAGATTGGTTTTCAACCCCCTTGAGGTAGCCGATCCTATAGTAGGAGAAGGAGAAATTATGTGGAAGTTCTTCATTTAAATCTCACAAAGGTTCTGGCTGTTGGAACTTCCCAAGTCCCCCCTTGGACTAATCAAGTCGAGCTGGATTTGGTCGGAATCGGGAAAGGGGAGAGATCGGAAGCAGAAGTCAGAGAGATATTTCTTCAGCACACTTCTTAGTACGAAGGATCATAGGCAATATATACAGATGGTTAGAAATCTGAAAATGGTGTGGGCTTTGCAGCAGTGAGCAGAAGGAAGACTGCATCTGGCAGTCTTTCTCGATCAGCCTCGATTTTCACTGCAGAGTTGCATGCCATCCTTGCAGCAGTCAAGATGACTAGAGATCTTACAAACCATTCTGTTGTAATATATTGTGACTCTCGTAGTGCCTTGCAAGCAATCAAGAGCTTAAACTCATCACATCCAGTGGTGAGGGAGATTCAAGATTGTCTTGTAGTAATGTCAGCACGTAAAAATATAACTCTGTGTTTGGTGCCAGCACATGGTATCAGTGGGAATGAACGAGCTGATCAGAAGGCCAAGGCAGCTGCCACTCAGCCCTTTGATGCTCGTTTTCCTCTTATTAGTTTCCTTAGGGAAACTAATATTTTCAATAAAATTTAATTATGCATAATGTTTATGCAATAGTTTTTAGACATTTAGAGTATAATATTTATGCTTCGATTTTTAATATAATATCTTTTGTAATTTATAACATTTATTGATAGATTTTTAACGTTTTAAATATTTTAATATTTCAGTCTAACAAGGTGTTCGCCGCTAATGACCTTAGCTGTTGACGCAGCAGATAATTTTAAATAATCAATCAATCAATCTGTCTACTGATCCCGACAGATATATAAT
>NC_061857.1:28109304-28111804 GCF_019202785.1 Penaeus chinensis
ATTAGTCCGTCTTTGAACTCCTTTTGTGGGCGACCCTTTGTCTCCTTCACTCTCTTCTTCCATCCTGGGAGACACTTTCCTGCTCTCTCGCTCGGTGCCCCGCAAAACGACCTGTCTCTTTGCTCTTACCCTGTTCATTACCTCTCTTGTTGTGATCGTTTTTTCTTCATTTGTCCTCCGTTTTGCCCTTAATTTTCTCCTACGCAACCGCATTTCTGCCGCCTTAATCTCTCTCCTTACCAAGTGTCCAAGTTAGACGTTTGTATGATAGTAGTGACCAGACAACTCAAATGTCCACCTTGTCTTTATATGTTGGCCAGTAGTTTTAGCATCCTCCTAAGTTCTCCTTTTGATAATACAATTCTCTTCTTTATTCCCCTCTTATTTCTTCCATCACATATCATCATACGATCCAAGTGACAGAATTGCATTTTTCGTGACCTGCTTTCTCATTCTTAACCTCAGTATTCTTGCTTCTTTAGTGGTAACAACTTTTTTTTTCCTTTTTAGAGACCTCCTCTGACGCTTTCTCCTTTGAGTCTGCAATTAGGCCAGTGTCATCAGCGTGTCTCAAGTTATTGGGATGTCTTCCTCCCTCTGACACTCCTGTCTAAGATAATGATTTTCCTCGCGATCATCTCGCTATATTAATTAAATTAAAGATATTTCTGGTGACATCGCACGCCCCTCCCCCCTCTTACTCTTCTTTCTATTATTTCTACATTAACAACTTTTGCTCTCTGTTTCCTATAAAGTTTTCCTTTCTGCTACTGCTCTTAGGACAAAAAATATATTCCCTGTATTGTTCTTCAGAGATTTCAGGTTTAGCTTTGTGCCTAATATTGCTTGCGTAAATTCTTAATTAATGTGATAGTGTTAAGAAGGTTCTTAATACCGACTTTTCTATCTTTAGTATCGCAGTGAAACATGACTGGTATATTTGTTCCGTTAGTTCCCAAGTGCTTTGGCTACTTCTGTCACGATTTCTGCTCTATTTCGCCCAGTGTATGTGTGTGGGTGTACATTAATTTGTGTAATGTATATATAGAGAGAGGGATACACACAAACACACACAAACGTGTAGTTCAGACGTGTAGTTTCATCTCGGGTAACGATGTTAATTCACCTTCCCTTACATCTGACCGGCCGGACTTTTGCCACATGTGTATCCCTCGCTCTTCACAACATGATCTCTCTTCTTGGTTCCCTTTCTCTCTCCCTCTCTCTTTATCTCTCTCTGTACCTGTGTGTGTGTGTGCGAGTGGGCTCACCCGTATATGTGTGAAACGATAAATAAAATGAAAGCCAAAACCGCCAGTTGATTCGACAAAGCACATGTAATATATCTCTTGGTTAGCGTCAAAGGCAATGTTTCAATATTGTCTATCAAATCACGTCAATTGCCGCTTTATGAATTCATAATCACCGGAAATCACGCCGACTATAGATATGATCCTATTAAACCACAGCAATTAAACAACAATATATTGTATTAGGATTTGGGATATTGCCTTTACGGGAGAGGATTTCCCCCAACGATGTAATCGGCCCAAAGCGGTTTGTATTGGCTCGTAGCTTCTATGTTTTACATGGGTGGTCTAAGTTTCAATATTGAGACCGACACTCTGGATGTCGGAGAGAAAGAGACAGAAGTAGAGGGAGAGAGGTTAATCGACTAATTTGTGATATTTATAACGCAGGGCTTAGTAAGCAGTAGCAGTTATGGTCGCCTTGCGCACCCTGATCGCGTTGCATGAAGAGGGTTCACCTGGTAATCAGAACCCGTTAAATATGAATCGATCTCCCTCATGTTTTTTCTCATATGATGTTTCCTACTAAGTTTCATTGCAACTAGACTATAAATAAGAACGCTAAAATATCAACATCTCAAATTCGTTTTTATATTGCGAGCCATGATCAGGAAATAGATCTCATATACACGTACTAACGTAACAAAGTTATCAAAACAAAAAATGCAAATTCCCCATACTTGAGAAAAAAAAAAAATCCAATTTCTTAAGGAAGGAACCGCTTTCCACGTGGGGTCAGTGGCACGCAAGCGGCAAAGGCACTCGGTAGGGAATGTTCTTTCCTTTTCATCGCCGGAAGAATGTCCGCTTCCAGGCTCAGATTGGATGCCAGGTGCCTCCCGCAGCCACTGATTTAGGCTCGGTGGTGCGGTACAGGCGAATTTTCTCTCTCGCTGTACGAAGCGGGAGAGCAGCTCTTGACACGAAACGACCAAGAGGAGAGGCAGTGAGGCGTGCGTGGGTTATGACGCCTTCGCCTTCCCCTTTCCAGGAAGAACTTCTTTTCGGAAGACACGCACACACATGCGTATACTCACGAACCGTGTAAACCCACAGTTGCACAGACTGTACGCAAAACGTACGCGAGCACGAAAGTGTTTTAAATCAATAATACAATTCACATGAAAGATATAAGGTAATCTATATTCAAAATGAATGAATGACTGATGGTGATAATACCTGGTGTAATA
>NC_061857.1:28116804-28121804 GCF_019202785.1 Penaeus chinensis
ATTCTTCAGGCTGAACAGGAGTCATTCTTCAGCAGAACTTCCATACAACTTGCAATTTTTGTACAAGGACTCCTAAGAGTTCCTGTTGGACCAATTTAATAGGATCTATAGGGAGTGCAACGTTCCATCCACATGGAAAGAGGATATAATCATTCCGGTCCCTAAACCTGGCAAGGATGCTTCCACAACAGGGAATTACAGACCAATTTCTCTCACCAGCTGCATCTGCAAACTGATGGAGAAAATGGTAAACTTCAGGTTGACATGGCTGCTAGAAAAGGAAAACGTGCTTACCCCATATCAATATGGGTTTAGAAAATTGAGATCGACCTCAGATGCACTTGTGAGGATGGAAACTGTTATACAGAATTCATTCACACAGTAAGGTCAGAGGTTAGCAGTCTTGTTTGACTTTGTAAAGGCTTACAAAGCATGGCATACTCATGAAGCTGTATGACATTGGTTTAAGAGAAGCATTACCTACCTTCATACAAAGCTTCCTTGCTGCCAGGAAGTTTAGATTGAGGATGGGAAACAGTTTCTCTAACCTGGAATATCAGGTGGAAGAGGTCCCACAAGGGAGTGTCTTAAGTGTAACCCTGTTTGCAATTGCTATAAATGACATCGTGTTCCAAGTGATGTCTCATGTAATCTATATGTGGATGACTTTACACTGCACTGCTCAGGAGGAAGCTTACAGGATGTGCAAAGGCAGACTGCAATAAATCAGGTTGTGCAGCAGGCAACATACCATAGGTTCAAATTTTCTCCAAGCAAGACCATGTCTATGCATTTCCACAAACAAGGAAAGTTCCATCCTTCTCTCTATTTAGGAGCAAACTCCCCACATTCTGTCCAAGAGGTGAAATACTCTAATTTTTAGGTTTACATGGGGGCCTCACATGAAACAATTGAAGGTGAAAATTACAAAAGCGCTTAGTACACCTATCTTGGGGTGAAGACCGCACAACGCTTCTGCAGCTTTACCAAACACTTCTTCGTAGTAAACTTGACTATGGCTTATTCATCTGCAACTCCCACTGTTCTCCGGATGTTGGACTTTGTTCATAATGAAGCTCTCAGAATCTGTACAGGGGTTTTCAGGTCTTCACCTGTGGAGTCCCTGTATGCTGAGAGTGGAGAACCACCTCTTCATGAGTATTACACTGGGACAACATGAACCTTATTTACTACACGAGACTACAAAGACTCTCCCCTACATCCAGATTGGTTATTAACACACTTGAAGATAGCCGATCCTATGGTAGGAGATTGAGGAATCTTGTGGAAGATCTTAATTTATATCTAACCAAGATTCTGGCTGTAGGAACTCCCCATTTACCCCCTTTGATCAAACACTCTGCTCTGGATTTGGTCGGAATTGGGAAAGGGGAGAGTTCCGAAGCAGAAGTCAGAGACAAATTTCTTCATCACACTTCTAAGTACCAAGGATCAGATGCAATATATACAGATGGTTCGAAATCTGAAAATGGTGTTAGCTGTGCAGCAGTGAGCAGAAGGAAGACTGCATTTGGCAGTCTTTCTCTAGCAGCCTCGATCTTTACTGCAGAGTTACATGCTATCCTTGCAGCAGTCAAGATGACAAGAGATATTACGAACCATTCTATTGTAATATATTGTGATTCTTGCAGTGCCTTGCAAGCAATCAAGAGATTAAACTCATCATATCTTGTTGTGAGGGAGGTTTAAGATTGGCTTGCACTGATGTCAGCACATAAAAAGATAACTCTTGTGTTAGATGCCAGCGCATGTTGTTATCAGTGGGAATGAGCAAGCTGATTAGAAGACCAAGGCAGCTGCTGCTCAGCCCTGTGATGCTCGTTTTCCTCTCCCACACACTGACTTGAAACCCAGCATCAGGAGTTTGGCTAAAAGTGAATCACGCTGTGAGGAATGCCAAGAGCCATTAACGGTCGCACATGTAGTGGAAAGATGTGCAATATTCTCAGACCAGAGACGTGACATAGAAAGTCTTATTAGTTTCCTTAGGGTGACAAATATTTTCAATAAAATTTAATGCATAATGTTTATATAAGGATTTTATTCATTTAGAGCATAATATTTATGCTTTGATTTTTTATATAATTTTCATTTTTATTAATTTTAACGTTTTATATAATATTCATTTTTATTAATTTTAACGTTTTAAATATTAAAAAACATTTCTATCTAACAAGCCGTTCACCGCTAATGACCTTAGCTGTTGACATGGCAGATAATTTTGATTAATCAATCAATCCTGACCCTAGACCTACATAAAGTTATGTCCAGTTAAAAACACATTTTTACCCGCTTGAAAGTGGATATTTTAATTAGTATAAACTTTAAATCCATATGCATTGAACTGTTGTAAATGAATAATAGAGACAGCTCCTGACCCTCGTCTCATACAGACAGAGAAAGTGAGAGAGAGAAGGTTTGGGGAAACTGTGGCGGCGCCAAGACAAGCCAAGTTTACCCCCTCCCCACTGTTCATAGAGTGGATATATTTATCTATATAGGGGGTCCGGAGATACAACAATGGCATTAGTCTAACGACTGCGACAAGTAATGAATTAGGACTGGAACAATGGTGTAGGAAATTAAAATTGTGAAAGTTGCAAAGGAAGGATTGACAGTTTATTCGTCCAAGGAAAAGAAAAGAAAATAGGGTGGGGAATGGGTGTCTCGATCGTCATATTCCTTATTTTTCTCATGATTATTATTGCTTAGATTTAAGAATACATTGCATTATATCCCCTGTTTATTTCCATGATAGATAAACTGTGTCTATGACCGTTGTGTCTTCTGCACACACTCAACAAAGGAATAAGTATAAATCATCCCATGAGCCTCATTAATACTGTTAAGCCATGCTACTAATATTAAAATCAAGTCAATTTAAATTTTCTTGATGTTTCCTTCAAATCCAAAAACCTGGGTGGTGTGGCAGTACTGAAGTAACGTTATCATTATTTGTATTAGAAATCTCGACATATTAGAAGCACTAATTCAACAAGAATATATTTTCATTGTATATGTGAAAAATGAACCCAATATATGTACACACAAACATTTCTTCCCTTTTTTATCTTTACTCCTCAATTAACACGGAAAAAAAAAGTTGGGGCCAAGCATCAAGGAATTAAGTGCGGACAACCGTTCTTTTAGTAACGATTTACTTGCTCGCTCGCTCTCTCTTTCTGCCTCTGCCTCTTTCTTTCTGTCTCTCTCTCCTCTCTCCTCTCTCTCTCTCTCTCTCTCTCTCTTTATCTACTAGTCTATTTATATGTACACATATCTATCTATATATTTATATCCCTCCTTCTCCCTCCCTTCTCTTACACTTTCTTTTCTTTCTTCACCTCAATCTCACGTTCGAACCCCAATGTCTTCGCGGTTTAAGAATTCTTTTATCATCTCAGTGCCGTCCCGTCTGGCATCGTCCAATAAGCCATCATTATCCCGTGCTTCAAAGCACATGTGGTAATTTTTGCTGCCTTCCTTATCATACATCTTAATAGCTAATATCATTGCATATCCAAAGATATTGATATCATCATTGCTGTTATCAATATCATCATCATCATTATTATTATTATTATTATTATGTTTTATTATCATTATTAACTATTTATTATTATTAATTTCATTACTTATTAACAGTATCTGTGTTGTCATTATTATTGATGTTATTATTATTATTATTTATATGATAATAACAATAATAACAATGGATATTATTATTATTTTCATTAGCAATAGCATTATTATTATTAATGTTATTATCATATTTATTATTATTAAACTAGGAACGCCTAAAATTGGTAGTTTAAGAGTACGGCCCGGGAAATGGCAGGTCTGATTGAGAGAAGAGTAGGGTTGCTGTGTATATAGGAGACCAGATAGAAAGGGAACAAGTCGAGAGAGATCGGCAAGGGAGAAACGTCGTTGGGATAGTTTTAGATAAGGTTTGGAAGGAAGATCTAGTATGTGTGAGAAGGAAAGCGATAGGATTATGAGTGTACAGTTAAGCACTGGCAAACTGGATGCAGAGAAAAGGAAAAGGAGCAGTTCTGGTGTCAACTGGAGGAAGAAATAGAGGCAATACCGCAAAAGGAGAGATTCATAATTGGTGGAGATTGAAATGGGCATGTTGGGAGGAAAGTTCAATCCTTCTCTTTATTTAGGAGCAAACTCCCCGCATTTTGTCCAAGAGGTGAAATACTCTAATTTTTAGGTTTACATGGGGGCCTCACATGAAACAATTAAAGGTGAAAATTACAAAAGACCTTAGTACACCTAAGCGTTACTGGTTCTGCGTAAGCAAAAGATGTAGCAATACTTAACACTTATTTTCAAGAAAACAGATCATCAGTATATCAGCTATAAAGGTGGAGAAGAGGAGAGTCAAAAAGACTTTATATTGCGCAAAACTAATCATCAGGGAGGAAACTGAGTCCAGGAAGTAAAATGGTGGAAATTAAAAGATAGAAGAAGAAAGAAGAAGAAAGAAGAAATGTGGAGATGTACGAGAAAAAAGTATCCGAAAAGTATGTAAGACTAGTAAAAGATTCGTGTGAGGACGCAAGAACACAAGTTAGGACATTTGTAAGCGGGACAGAACAATTCAGTGTTAAGGTTGGGCTTTATCAAAGTTCGGCTCTGAACCCACACATATTTGATTTGATAATGGAAGTATTCAATGTATTATCAATATATAAATTGCAGGCGATATAATCCTGGTACACACTACCAGTGTCTGTCACTATCACTATCACAAATTTTAGAGAGAAGGGACTAACTGCCGAAGAGTATTTGATAGTCAAGAATGGAGAAGACTATCCGAAAAAAGCGACCCCGTGTAAAGATTCTCATTCTTATTGTTATTATCATTATTATTATTATTGGAATAAGAATTATTATTACTACTAATACCAAATTTATTAATAGCACTATTATTGTCCTGGTAGTTATTATTGTTATTATCATTATTATTG
>NC_061857.1:28151804-28154304 GCF_019202785.1 Penaeus chinensis
TACTGTACCTCAGGCATGTTTGGAAAAGTGAGGCAAGGAGCAGCCAGCTGCCTAGCCCACCTGTGAAGTGTGTGATGACTGACTTTATTGGGTCTTATGGCCTTATGGACATCAATCTTATTTAGATGCTGCCTGACTTCTGCTTCAGTGATCACGAAAGAGCTCAGCTTCGAGTGAGTCACGAGAGGCAGACTAGGAGAAGATTGGTCAGGGTCATGTACTCTCATCTTTTCGGAGAAGATCGAAGCCAGAAGTTCAGCCTTCTCTCTGCTGGAGGTTGCAACTGACCCATCAGGCTTGCTGAGGGGGGGATGCAGTCGTCAGGGGAAAATCCTTGTTGCTGTTTGATGCAGCTCCATCAGGTTTTACTTCCCACGAACGACCAGTGAGTTTTAACCGGAGGTCCTCCTTCCATCGATTAATTGCCCATTTTTGGACAGCTTTCATTCTCCTGCAAGCCATAGCATGAACATCTTTATTTCTTTGTGTGGGATGGCGCTTATAACGGTTACAGGCTCTCATTTTTTTGTCAGATGCCGTTCTACAATTGTAGCCAAACCATGGCTGATCTGTGGATTTTGTGTTGTATGTCTTGTTAGGTACATATATTGCTTGTAGGCTGACTAGTATTTTGGTAAGGGTCAGTGCTTGTCTGTCAACAGTGCCAGTGAGAATGTCTTCCCAGGGAGCTTCAAATAATGCATCACACATGCCTTGCCATTCTGCCTTTTCCCATTGCCAGATTGTACGGGACAAAGTTTCCTCTTGAGCAGCTTTTAGGCTGATCTTGCTTAACACTGCGAAGTGATCAGAGGAGCCAACTGTGCCCAGGGAAGTACAACTGACGTATGATTCAGCCAGATCAGTAATCATAGGGTCAAGGGATGAGCCTGATATGTGGGTTAGGAAATGGACATGATTTTTGAGCCCGAATGTAGTGAGGAGCTCTTCAAATGATCTTTCAACCAAGTGTTGGATCAGATCCCCATATTATAATATTTTTGCAAGAGTATGCATGGAGAATGTTGTCCAGGTTGGCTTGAAGGTAAATAAGTGGTTCAGAGCCTTGCCACTGGGGTCTGTAGCAGACACAGAGAACGACAGCATTTTGTGTCTGTCCAGATTTTGAAAAACATGAGTTCAAGATGATCTGCTACATCAATCTCAACTGAGTGTACATGGAGTGTTCTTTGAAAGCAGACAGCGATGCCTCCAAAAGTACCATGCATTCTGTCACGTCTGTGCCAATTGGAGTAACCACCAACCCTCCAAAAATTCTCAGGTACTCTAGAGTTCAAGAAAGTTTCCACAGCAGCAATTATGTCAGGTTGATGTGGGATCATGTGGCTGTGTGTGATGTCTCCCAAGTTCGTTTGAAAGTCTCTAACATTAGCGGAGAGGATGCACTGGTGGGCCATTCCTCTGTGGTTGCGAGGCATAGTACCTGGGACCTTGCAGAAAGTTAGTGGTTTGTTGGTTGGGTGGTTGAATGGCTGGTGTTGGCTTGCAAGGAAAAATGTGAAATGTGTGGAGTGTATGGCTTCAAGTGCTTCTGTATTGCTTGCACCAAGATAGCATTACTTTGATGCTGTTCTGCAGCAATGCACTGGAAGAGGCGTTCTTGTCTTTCCTCTTGTCTCTTCATACGACACTCAGATGTTTGATGTCCTCTACAATGACAATATTTACATTCATTAATCTTACGGCAATTATTTTCGGAGTGACCCTTGATTTTGCAATACTTGCAGTAAAGACTCTGCATGTTAGATCTCTGCTGTCGATCATGAGTGGTTGCCTGGGGGTTACGGGGCCTCTGTTTATGTTGTGTGCGAACCTGTGCTTGGTTCAGCCGGGCCTGATCAGTCAGTTCCTGTTGAGGTGGAGTTGATGTAGGCGGCTGGCTGTTTCGATTGTCAGGCTGAGACAATGACAACTGATGTGGCTGTTGCAACTGTTGAGATGAGGTTGACTGTGGGTGTGACTGGTGTTGATAACCAGTAGCCTGGTCAATTTTATCGGGTTTGGCTGTACAGGCTATAGTTTTAAGTTTAACTGCACTGATAGAAGTTTCAGCAATAAGGCTGTCGTAAAAGTTGACAATGGAAACAGCAGCGTCCCGTCCACGTGCTAAGTCCTGAGATTGGTTACTTAGGAACTCTAGCAAGAAAGCCTTTTTGGCTAAATATGCTCTGAGTTGCAAGATTGTTTTTACGAGCTCTCGAGGTTCAAGCTGGAGAAGTTCTTCCTCGCTGGTATTTTTCCCACTGTCTTCCTCAGAGGTTGGTTGGTCCTCAATGTAGAGGACTACCGCTTCGATACTTAGAGTAAACCGCAGGTTTTGGGTATCAAAGCAGTCGAACACCTGGTTGTTGTCAAGACATGTGCTGTGACAGATATTGTCAAAGCATTGTGACACTCTGGATCTGAGCACTTGACTGACGGCTTACTGATGGTCGATATGCCACAGACACAGCACCACTCTCGTGGTACGTATACAGAC
>NC_061857.1:28156804-28169304 GCF_019202785.1 Penaeus chinensis
ATCTGTCCCTTGCCCGTCATGGAGCGCCTCTGGCCGACCATGGACACGACGGAGGCGCAGATGGCGGCGTAGGCGGCGGCCATGACGCAGGCGGGCACCAGCAGCACCAGCACCAGCATGTAGGTCTCGTAGCCGCGCCACAGGAGGGGGGCGTCGAAGTTGCGCACACACCAGAAAGCCTTCACGCGATGGCCAACCTCCATGTGCACCTGTTGGTCGAGGACGAGGTGACTGTGGCTGTGCGGTGCGGGAGAGAAGGGTGACAGGAGCAGCTGGGATAAAGGGCGCGCCACTTGTGCGTCGGGCGTACCTCAGTAATTAAGCCAAGGGATAGTGTTTTTCCGTCGGTCGAAAGGCCAAACACGAAGGCAAGAACATATATACCAACCGTTATTCCGACACACTGGTTCCTTATCATCTTGGCAGCCGACACGAATAGCGCAAAATGAATGATCCTGAGAATAAAGTAAACTCAAGACCTAGACGTCCCACGCAAAGCCTTAAGTAGTTGTCGAGAGATCTGCAAGATGATGGAAACGCCAAGTATTTGCAAAGAGGATTTCGGGCAAAACTTCGCCCGCAAACTTTTTCTCAAAATAATATTTTATCTTTATCCTGAACGGAAAGAATGCGGGAATATTTTGGGACAATACTTTTACCCGCCAAATACTTGTAAAAGAAAAATTGAACGCAAAGTCCGCTTGATACTTCCAGAAAAGAATACGACCGTAATCATGATAAGAAATACACGTGTTACTCATCGCCCAACCGCCATGACAAAGAGATCAGTGGAAGAGCGTCATTACTTTCGCTCTGCTCATTATATCTCGTGTGTTGCGGGTGACTGAGCATTCACCAAATAAAGCGATGTTTTTCTGTAGCTAAGTGGTGTTCAGAAACGTGCGTGCTGTTTTGGATTACAACTTTCTTAGTGGAGCCGGATGACATTATAGAGAATCAGGAGGCGGAAATTCTACAAATACGGATAGGTTCTCGCTGACTGATCGAGCTTTGATAACTAAAATATAATCGAAGCGGCAAAACAAAGTGAATCTTCGATGCTCATAATCACATCACGCTTTTTCCCAAATAATCTATAAATTTT
This sequence comes from Penaeus chinensis, assembly GCF_019202785.1. Classification (NCBI taxonomy): domain Eukaryota; kingdom Metazoa; phylum Arthropoda; class Malacostraca; order Decapoda; family Penaeidae; genus Penaeus; species Penaeus chinensis. The sequence goes on from NC_061857.1 coordinate 28,157,910, forward strand.
GCGGACTGCCATTGTTGCGCGAAAGTGTGTCGTTTCCTAAGGGAATTTCATCGACCTAAATTCATTAAACTCAATAGTATTTTCAAGGGTGCCCTATTAAAACCCGGCCTGAAAATATCACCAGAAATTGAGGCTAAAGTCGTTTATCAAAACCACATTCATTCAAGATCGGTGATTTTTAGTCTTTTCGACATCCTCATGACCCGTCTTCGTAAGTAAGGTAAGAAAATATAGATGAAAATGAAGCGAAAAACAAAAGGTTAAATCAGGGTGGACTACCATCAACTCTCATATTGCGACAGATTTACACGACGAACAGAAGTGAAATCCCTTAACGAAAGGGACTTTGTCCATACCAGTGATAGATATGTTCAAAATATGTTCAATTCAGAATCTCAATATCATGACACTCTGTCGTGGTTCCCTAAATCCTTTTCAGTTCCCCCACCCCCCCTTTTCCTCCCGAAATCCTTTCTGTGGCCTCCCCCTAAATCCTTGCAAGTTCTTGGCATACCCTTCATAAACCTTACCGTGCCCCCCACTCTACTTAAATCCTTACCACGCCTCTCCCCTTAGACTCTTTACATGGCCTCCCTCTCAACCCTCGCCGCGGCCCCTCGAACCCTCGCCGCGGCCCCTCGAACCCTCGCCGCGGCCCCTTGAACCCTCGCCGCGGCCCCTTGAACCCTCGCCGCGGCCCCTTGAACCCTCGCCGCGGCCCCTTGAACCCTCGCCGCGGCCCCTCGAACCCTCGCCGCGGCCCCTTGAACCCTCGCCGCGGCCCCTTGAACCCTCGCCGCGGCCCCTTGAACCCTCGCCGCGGCCCCTCGAACCCTCGCCGCGGCCCCTCGAACCCTCGCCGCGGCCCCTTGAACCCTCGCCGCGGCCCCTTGAACCCTCGCCGCGGCCCCTTGAACCCTCGCCGCGGCCCCTTGAACCCTCGCCGCGGCCCCTCGAACCCTCGCCGCGGCCCCTCGAACCCTCGCCGCGGCCCCTTGAACCCTCGCCGCGGCCCCTTGAACCCTCGCCGCGGCCCCTTGAACCCTCGCCGCGGCCCCTCGAACCCTCGCCGCGGCCCCTCGAACCCTCGCCGCGGCCCCTTGAACCCTCGCCGCGGCCCCTCGAACCCTCGCCGCGGCCCCTTGAACCCTCCGGCCGCTGGCACCTTGAACCCTCGCGCGGCCCCCTTTTTGAAACCCGTCGCTCGGGCCATTCCTCCCAAGCGAACCCAAAGCCGGAGCGGCATCGACTCACCTGTACCACGAGCGTCGGCGAAGCGAGGAGGAGTGACGAAATCCAGATGACGAAAGCTGCTTTCTTCGCCTTGCTAATAGTACACACGTAGATGGCCTTCATTGGGTACACGATGGCCGTAGGCAACTGGGGGCTAACCACTCAACCTTAAGATTGGAATGAAGAAGAGGAGAGAAGACGAGCGAAAAAGAAGAAGAGCAGCGAGAGAAAGGAAAGAGCAAAGAAGAGAGAAGAATAGAGAGGAGAGAGAAGAAGAAAAAGAAATAAGAAAAGGGAAGAGAACAGAAGAAGGAGGTAGAAGAGGAAGCGAGACAGAAAAGGGGATGACCGAGGAAGAACCAGAGAGAGAACGAGAGCGAAACGTAAGAGAAGAGAACATAAGAAGACCGAGAGAAAAGACGAAGAGGAGAAAGATAAAAGATCTGAATAGAAGGTAGAAAACGACAAATAAGAGAGGAAGAAGAGGAGAGGAGAAATAAGGAGAGAGAAGCAGAAAAAAGAGAAAGAAAGAGAAGGACAGGAGAGAGAGAGGAGAGCGAGAGAGTGAAGAGAAGAAGGAAGAGACAGAGAGCAGAAGAAGAAGAAAAGAGTACCAGAGAGAAGAAGGAGAAAAGTACATGAACCGACGAAGGAGGGAGGAAGAGAAGAGAGAGATGAGAGGAGAGAAGAAGGAGAGATAGATACAAGCAAAGAGCATGAAGAACGAGAAGACTTAAGAGAGGCGCAAAGAAGAGAAGAGTAGCGAAAAAGAGAAAGAATTGAAAGAGAAGAAAAGAGGAAAGAATATGACTACGACGCATGAAAGAGTAGAGAAGAAGAGAGAAGAGAGAGACGAAGGAGAAGAAAAAGGAAGAAAGAAACGAAAAGTGAGCAGAGCGATAAGAGGATGAAGCTAGAGAGAGAATACGCAGAAGAGAGGAACGTAAGAAGAAAGGAGAAGAAAGTAGGGGAGACAGAGGAGAAGAGAAGAAGTCGAAGAAGACAGAGCGGAAGAGTGACGAGAGACGAGAAAAGCGCCAGAGAGCAGAAAGCAGACTGAGAGTCAGAAGCAAGAGAGAGAAAAACGAGCGACCTGATGACGAAAAAAGAAAAGAAAGACAGAAGGAAAGTAGAAAAAGAAGAGCAGACGAAAGAAGAGTTGAGCAAGACAAGAGAGGAGAGCCTCGGATTGAAGAGAGAAGAAGAAAATAAGAGACGTGGACAGGAGAGAGAGAGTACAGGAGGGAATACGGCGAAAGAAGAACAGACGAGACATATTAAGAGAAATAGATACAAGTAAATGAGAAAAGAAAACGAAAAGAGAACCGGAGAACAAGGAGAATACGAGATAGTGAGCATAAGAGATGAGACGAGAAGTATGAACAAAGATAACAGAAGAGAGAATACAAGCCAGGGGACAGAAAGGAAGCATGAGACGTGAAGGGTGAGAGGAAGAAGAAAAGACAGAAAGTGAGATACAGAGAAGAAGAGGAGACATAAAATGACCGTAAGGAGAAGAAGCACGAGAGTAGAGAGAATAAGAAGAAAGAGAAGAGAAGCAGAACAAAGAGACAGAGAAGACGCAGAAGGGAATAGATGGTAAAGAGATGAACAAGAGAGCAGAGAAGACGGAGGAAAGTAGAAAGAAAAAGAAGAAATAGGAGATGAAAAAGTGAAGAAGAGACTGAGCACGAGAAGATATGACAGAGAAGGAGGAGAGAGGATGAAGACCACGAAGAGCGAACTAAAAGAGAGAAAGGAAGGAGAAAAAGGACAAGAAGAGAAAGAAGAAAGAAGCAGCTAGAGGAGAGAGAGAGTCAGAGAGACCAGTGAGACAAAAGAAAAGAGAAGATGAGAAGAGAAGAGTAAGAAGAAAAGGCAGAGTAGAAAGAGAAAGAAAAGAGAAGAAGAGCAGCCAGAAACGGAGACGAAGAAGGAAAGAAGAAAAGAGAGAAGAGAGCAAAGAAAAGAAGAAAAAGCGAGAAGACGAGGAAACAAGAAAGAAGAGTGGAGAGAGTAGCATGGAAACGAAGAGAGGAGATAGGAAGGATGAGATGCAACACGAGAGAGAAGACGAATGAAGAAAGACGAAGAAGTGGAGAAACAAGAAAGAGAGGAAGAAGAGAGAGAGAAAAAGAATACTGAAGAAGCAGAGCGAATAAGAACAGTAAAGAGAGAGGATAAAGAGAGGGTAGGAGCCAGAAGGAAAGAGAGCGGACGAAGAGTTGGAGCGAGAGAGGAAGACAGAGAGTATAAAAACTAGAGAGAAGACATGAGAGACGAGAGTGACAAGGAGGAAAGAAGACGAGAGAAAGAGGAAGATTGGAAGAATGAAGAAGAGAGAGAGAACAAATTAAGAGAAAGAAGAAGCCAAGAGAAGGACTAAAAGGAGAGAGAGGTAGAGCGAGTGAGAGAGATAAGAGAGGAGAAAGAAGAAGAACGGGAACAGAAGGAAAGAAAGGAAGAAGGCGAGAGAAGAAGTGAGCAGAAGAAGAGAGAGAGAGAGAAGAGACGTGAGACAATGAGAAAGGAAGGACAGAAGCGACCTGACAGAACGACAGAGCGAAACGGAAGGATGAGACTAAAAGAACGAGCAAGAGAAACGACAGAAGAAAGAGAAGAAAAGAAGAAGGAAGAGAGAAGCAGAAGAAGGGAAGGATAAAAGATCACCCAGAAGAGAACGTAATTGGAGGAGCAAGGGAATTGCAAAAAGAGGAGTAGAGATGGGAGAGATGAGAGGAGAAGCAAGAAAGCACCGAGTAGGGAGAGACACGAAACAAGAAACAAGATGAAGGAGGACAGAGAGACGGAAATAAGAAGACCGCGTAGCAGAAAGGAGAAAAGAGACCAGAAGAAGAGAACGAGCGAAGAGGAAGAGAAAGAGGGGAGAGAAAAAGAGAGCGCCAAAGAGAGGTGATGATAGCACAGAAGCAAGAGAGAGAGAAGGCGAGAAGTAGCACGAGGAAGAGAAGAGAAATGGAGGAAGAAAGAGAAACAGAAGAGAGAAAGACCAGAGAAAAAAGCGAAACGAGCAGAAGAAAGAAAACACGAAAAAGTGCAAGAAGAAATGCAAGAGGAAGAAGAGAGAGATTGAGAGAAAGAAGAAGAAAAGACAGAATCTTAGATCTGAAAGGAGGAGAGGCAAAGTAAAAGAGAAGAAAGCAGAGATGAGAGAAGAAGAAGAAAGAGAAGAGCGATAAGAAACCGTAAAAGTAGATAAAGAAGGAGACCGAAGAGAAGAAAAGAGAGAGAAGAGAAGAGGAAGGGAGAAAAACAGAGAGAAGACCGAAGAAATAGACAGAAGACGACCGACAAAGAAGAACAAAGACGAGCAAGAGAGAAGAGGAAGCGAAGAGGGGGGGAAGAAGAGAGAGGAAAGAAAGAAGAAAGAAGAAATGAAGAAAGAAAAGAAAGGAAAGGAAGCGGAGAGGCGACAAAAATAGAGAGAGAGAGGAGAGGAACAGTGAAGAAGATGAGAAAAGAAGAAAAGAAGCACGAGGGACAAGTAGAGAGAACGAAGAGAGAGAAGCAGAGAGAGAAGAAGAGAACGAGCAAGAAGAGTAGAGAGTAGAGGAGATGAGAGAGAGAAAGAAGCAAGAGATGCAAAGAAAGCAGAGAAAGCGAGAGAGAGGAAGATAATAGTGGAGTGTAGAAGGGGACTAAGGACAAGAAGAGTTGAAGATAAAGCGAGAGAAGCAGTGAAGATAGGAAGAGAGAGAAAAGAGAAGAGAACCGCGAGAGACTGCGGAGAGAGAATAAAAGAGAGAGCAAGAAAGAAAGAGAAGCAGAGAGAAGTGAAATGAACAGGAAGAGAAAAGAGAAGCAAGAGAGAGAGAGCGAGAGAGTAGAAACAGCCAGCAGCGAATTTATGAGCTTTGCTTTAGGTTGATTCTGTGATGGCGGGATGGAGGAGGGCGCGTGGCTGTCGTGTGCTGATTGCTGGTATGGTGTTGGTGATGATGTTAAGGATAAAAAAGGTGATAAGGAGCATGATAGGGATGACACTGGTGATAGGGATAATACTGGTTATGATGATCGTGATAATGATGATATTGGCGACGAAGATGGTGAGAGGGAGAGATAGTATTGGTGAAGAGAATGATTTAGCGATGAAATTTTATTGATGACAATGGTGAAGGGGATTATTTTGTGGGGGAGGATTATGAAGAGGATAGTATCGGTGATAAGGATGGTCATAGGGATAATATAGGTGAAGAGGATAGTGACAGGGATTATATTGGTGATGAGAATGGATGTGATAATAGGAGGTATAATACAGGTGCGAGAATAACTGAAGACCCAACACCGACTTTAATCCGGACAGACCCTACTACGGCAATGGAAATAAAACATACAAGCCTTTTGCGGGGAATTTCCTTGAATAAAATAGGAATCAGGAATTTTGATTTGGATGTAAAAATGACAATGGTGATGATAATAATAAAATTATAACCTTTGTATCAATAACAATAATAATAATATTATCAATGATAATGATAGCAATAATAATGATGATGATGATGATAATGATGATGATAATAATAATGATAATAACAATAATGTTAACAACAATTATTACTATGATAATTATAATAATTATAATAATAATAATGATAATAACAACAACAACAATAATAATAATAATAATAATAATAATAACAATAATGATAATGATAATAATAATAATACCGATACCGATAATGATAATAATATTGATACTGATATTGATAATGATAATAGCAATGATGATAATAATAGTGGACGTGATAATGATGGTGATGATGATGAAGAAATGGAGGATAAAGGTAATGAGACGCAAACATTCGTGTTGACTTTTTTTTATCGAAACACACATCTCCTCTCGAAGTGTGTAATGAACTGTCTTTTTCATAACTGTTTCCTGAAGTCTTATTTTTTCATTATTGCAACGCAAAATTTTAAAAGCTGATGTCAAGTATTTTATATTTTATTTTTTGTTGTTGTTAATTTCCGAACCGTGGGGAAAAATGTCTTCGCTTTCGAATGAATTTGCTTTAGATTTTTCATTATTCTTGTCACATTTCAAAGTCATATTTCAACTTGAAACTTCTCATTCATAGGGAATGATATATGCATTAATTTCGATTTCATGTAACATGGCTTAAAGGTTTAGAAGCCTTTTTCAGTCTCTCTTTATGACTAAAAGTTCGTAAACAAAAATATATAGTTCACGGATCGGTATCAAATCAATCAACACGGTTTGAAAATGTTTTTGTAGAATCAATTAACACTCATGAAACGAAACTGAATTATTTTGATGTAATCACCGTAGATGTTTCAAAACTAGAGAAATATAAAAATGTCTTCACAAGCAAACACCATATTCTGCGCAAGCGTACCAGACAGCACCATAGAATTTCGTTTAAGAGAAGATCAAGTTATAGAAGTACGTAAGGCGCATAAAGAAGGGGCCATATCAGCATTATCGTATTGTACTGGAATGTATTATCCTGTATCATACTGTATCATAATGCGGTCTCTTCGATCAGCAAAAGGGATAATCCGGTGCAATCTTGGAAATTAAGTTATCGGACAATCGGCGGTTTCTGTGGAGATAATGAGAATGAGAATGGTGATATCTGAGTCCTACTAAAACATACTTAGAGAGGGAGTAAAGTACAGATTCAGGAAGGGGACCATAAATTGGCTACAGAGAGTCAATAAATAAAGCCGATTTTTTTTTTTTTTTTTTAACCCACGGTAAAGTAAGAGAAAAAATCCTGCCCCTTTTCTAAGGCAAAGGAAAAAATATATAAAAATGTCACATTAATTCCTATTCTTCTGTCACGGCCGAGTGAAAAGGAGAAAATCTATAGCTCCGTCTTATATACTTTTTCAGCGAAGAGGAACTTGAATTGCTTTGACTAGAAATCCATATCCAGCTGCTGTCTTTTTTTCTTTCTTCCATTTTCCCCTTTCTCTTTTCCGTGTTTATTATTGTTTCTTTATCTTTACGAGATTGGGACAGGCGTTAGACCAAAAGCAGGGTTTTTCTCACTTTTTCTTAAACCACAACAACACCCAAAACCCACCCCAACATTTTTTCCCCCAACAAACACACCACACTTATAATTATTTTATTTAATGTTACAATAAATATTATATAATTATTAAAATATATATTTATATATATTTAAATTTATATATTCAATATAATTTATATATTTTACTATACTATTTATATTATTAAAATTATCTTATATTAATTTTTAAAATATATTTTTTTCATAAACAAAATATATACATTTTATTATATTATTTATTAATATATATTGGGGAATTTTGTGTTGTATTATTTTTAAACAATATATATTTAATATGGGTTTACAGTACATATGTATGTATGTATTTATATTTTTGTATCCTAAATTATATAATATATTATATTTTATATATTTAATATTTTTATATATATATATATACTTTATATATATAGGGAGGAGACCCAGAGAAAGAAAGAGAGAGGAGGAGAGAGGAGAGGAAGAGAGAGGAGAGGAGAGGGGAAGAGAGGAGGGGATGAGAGAGAAAAGAAGGAAAGAAGAAAAAGAGGGGAGAGGGGAAAATGGGGGAAAAGGGGTAGGGAAAATGAGAGAGAAGGGGAGAGAGAAAGAGAGGAGAGGGAGAAAAAGAAAGGACCGAGAGAGGCGGAAAAGGAACCGCCACGAGGAGGGAGAGCATGTAACGAGTGAGGACGAGAGGAGAGAAGAGAACAAAGTGAGGGAAAAGGAAAGCGAGGGAGAGTCGAGCCCAGTGAGTAGAGGAGAGAAAAGCGAAAAGAAAGAGTAACCAAAGAAAGAATAGAGAGCCGGAGAGGGGGGGCAGAGAAGACAGAGGAGACGAGAAACTTGGAAGAGAGATAGAGAGACGACGACGAAGGACGAGAGAGAGAGAGATAGGAGAGAGAGAGAGAGAGAGAGAGAATGAAGAGAGAGAGAGAGAGAGCAGTGAGAAGAGAGAGAGAGACAGAGAGAGAGAGAGAAGAGAGAGAGAGAGAGAAATGACGAGGAGTGCGAGAGAGAGAGACGAGACGAGAGAGACGAGACGATTGGAGACGAGGAGAGGTGAGAAGAGAGAGAGAGAGACATAGAGGCGAAGAACGAGGCCCGAGATGTGGAGAGAGAGAGACCGGGAGCAGAGGAGGTGACGAGAGAGTGAGAGGACCAACGAGAGAGAGAGGGGAGAGACGACCGAAGAGAGAGACGAGACGAGAGAACGAGGGATGGCAGAGAGCAGGGAGAGATCGCTGAGCCGAGAGTCAGCAAAGGGAGGAGGGGGTGGAGAGAAGAGACGAGAGCAAGGGGGGAGAGAGGGAGATTAGTGAGACGAGGCGTGAGCGAGATGTGCCGGAAGAGCGAGAGAAGAGGAAACTATGACCGGAGATGAAAGAAGGAGAGAAGACGAGAGAGAGGAGAGAGAGAGAGAATTACGAGAGAGAGAGTGATGAGCAGACCCAAGACTGAGAGCGAGATTCGAGAGGGGGGAGATGGAGAGAGAGATAATGAGGAGAGAGATAGGGAGAGATAGAGAATGAGAGAGTGAGAGCCGAGAGAGACGACGAGGAGAGAGACGACGAAAGACGACCGGAGTGGAGAGAGAGATGCGAGGGCCGCTATGGTGGGGCGGGTTTCTTGGTTGGGTGTCTCGGGTGAGATGAGGACGAGGTAGAGGGAGAGAGTGACGAAGAGAGTAGAGACGAGAGTACGAGAGGAATGCAGAGAGAAGGGATAGAGAGTTATTGAGAGAGAGTGAGAGAGAGATGAGAGAGACGAGGAGAATGAGTAGATAGATAGATAGATAGTGAGAGAGAGACGACTGACGAGAGCAGAGAGAAGAGAGAGAGAGAAGTCGACGAGAGGAGAGAGAGAGAGATCGATATGAGACGAGAGAAGAGAGTGAGAAGAGGAGAGAGAGCAGAGATGAAAGACCGTGAGTAGAGTGAGAGAGAGAAAAGCAGAGAGCAGAGGACGAGAGAGACGCGTGAGAGAGAGAGAGTGAGAAAGAGCAGAGAGACGATAGATAGATAGAGAGAGGAGAGAGGAAAGCAGAGAGACGACGCGCGAGACAAGCGAGGAGAGCGACCGCCGACGACCAACGCGATGAGAGTGGGCGACGACGAGACGACGCAGGAGAGTGAAGACGAAGCGAGGAGTATAGGAGGCAGGAGAGACGCACAAGAGCACGCGTCGAGCGACCGAAGACGAGCCAGGCAGCTGAGCGAGGTGGCGGGAGCCAGAGCCGAGAGAGAGATGAGGGACGATAGAGAGACCAGAGGAGACAGCGAGGAGGCGGCGACCGGCCTACGGCGGAGTGCGGCGACGAAGATGAGAGAGAGACGCACAAATATAATATTGACTGTCATTAAACCAACCCTCGAGGGGAGCCCACGCGAGGAGAGAGAAGAAGAAGCAGACCTGCCGAGTAGACGTAGAAGAGACGAGAGAGGGGAAGATGACGACGAGAGAGAGTAGAGATGAGAGAGATGCGAATGAGACACCGAGAGAGCACGAGCGGAGAGAGTGAGATGCTACACGGAGAGAGACGAGAGAGAGTACAGCGGGAGGACGAGATCCCGCACATATAAATGATAATACATATATCACATTTATCTGCCTTCAGGAAAATTAGGTGCACATTTACCATATGAAGCATTTTTTTGTTTTTTTGTTATTTTCTTTTTTCTTTTTTTTTTTTCTTTTTTTTTCATTTCTCGAAATCCTCGAACCGTTCGACCGACGAGGAGCACCGAGATGCAGAGCCCCCGTGTACGCAACACAGGGCATAGGCTAACGCTGACCCCCTAATCTCCCTTCTGGAATGAAAAGTGTCTATTAACTCCACTTATAATTACTTTAATTCTGTTACAACAACCAAACTTACGTGCACCGTGCCGTCTCCATTTAGACATTACATCGCCCTATAATTAATTTCCTTTTTCCTCCGTTGGCAGCACAGAAGAAATCGGCTAGAAATTAGATAGAATCGTCCCCTGCCTTGATTAATATCTTGTTATTAACTTGTCTTACCTGCTCTGTAACTTTTTCTTCCGTATTATAAATCATAGTTTTACACTATTATCTTCTCTTCTTATTTAGACCTTGCAATCCAGCGTTTAATTACTATCAGTAATTATTCCTCCCACAGCCATTCATTATTCACTCAGAGATTTCTTCGCTTTATTATTCATCCAATTTTACGAATTCTTCACCTAATCAACATTTTGATTTTCAATTAATTTCGGCAAACCAATTAAAAAAACGAAAAAAAAAAACAAAAAACGAAAAAAGGAGGTAGCGTGCAAGGAGGAGGATAATGACTTGCAAATTCACAAAGGAACTCTTCAGAACCTGGAAAGTGAGGCAAGGCAGCCCTCTCGCTGCGGGATAATTAGAAGGAAAAAGGTAACAATTCGAAATTAAAGACAGACAAGTAAATGCAGATAGATAAGTAGATGCGGAAGCGTAAAAAAAGATAGATAAAGATAAAGCAGGCGATGAAAAAAAACGAAGGAATCAGCAAATAAAAGAATAAACACGCGAGTAAATGAATAAGAGGGAAGAACCGCGGGGCAGAATGTATAAATCTTGGAGCTTATCAAGGGCCTCCGCAGCCCTGCTTGACCCCCGCGTGTTAGGGGTCCCGCGGGGCCTCGACGAATCATTGCTGTAGAAGAGATAGGAGGAGACGACGCAGAAGAAAAATAATTCCGTTGCTGTTCTCTGCCATATTTTCTATTTATTTGTGTTTATTTATATGTTTATTCTTTATTTATAGTTTGTGTTGTTATATCTCTCAGTTGAACCGATAGGAGAAAGCAACAAGAAAGCAAAATTCTTGATTTATCCCTTCATCGCCGTTTTTTCTCATTTTCTTTTACTTTTGCTATCAATACACACTTTTTTTCTTCTTTTTTTTGTATATTAATGTATTCCTATTTATTTATATATTTTTCAATATATCTATTTATTTCAGGTTGTGAAAAAGAGAAGACTAACGATAATATTTTAAACAATTTTTATTCCGGAGATGAGAATGCTATTCCATCATTCACTTGCATTTTCCTCTCTTACAAATGGGAGAAAAACAATTAAAGATTAACTCTCGCTTACATTAACATCATCTCCTC
>NC_061857.1:28171804-28176804 GCF_019202785.1 Penaeus chinensis
CGGCGTTAGCTCCCAAATGATGATGATGATATTATATATATGTATATATATATATATATATATACAAGCAAACACACACACACTCACACACAGACACACACACACACAGACACAACCAGACACACACACACACACACACACACACACACACACACACACACACATAGCTGACTGGTTCGAAACGGGTATAGACGCTCTAGAGCCTACAATCGCTGCGAAACGGCAAGCGTTGTTAAACCACAAGAGAGATATATCAGATGCGACCCATACTAAATTCAGAAAGGCCAGAAATGGTGACCAAAGTACTGCCCGTCATTGTGCAAATGACTGCTGGCTATACCTCTGCCGGGACATCAAGTCTCTGCCGACTGCGGTAACGACATCAAAACTGGGAGAACTCTGCTCTCCTTCACGAGTTGCATGCTCTTCTACTGCAGTGCTGAAGAGAAAGGACGGCACCTTAGGACATGTGTGATGCAAACATGAACACGCTGTGTCAGAATAACTATCGTGGTATCTCCTTACTGATCATTGTGGGCAAAGCCTTCGCAAGAGTAGTAATCACAAGACCACAGACGCTATCTGACTGAGTCTACCCTGAGTCGCAATGTGGCTTCAGGGCAGCTAAATCCACTATCGACATGAAACAACTACAAAAAAGGACAGACAGCAAAGTCAACTGCTCCTTATTGCATTTATGGACCTGACAAAGGCTTCCGACCTTGTCAGCAAGACCGGACTGTTCACACTGCTGCACAAGAGAGGTTGTCCTCCAAGGCAGGATTGGGTGCTCGCCCCAACAATATTCGGAATCGTACACCTTCAGCCAGACTGAGGAAGGTGTCGACATCCACTCAAGCAAAATTTTAAATTTAGCCTGTATCTGCGCAGAAAACAAGACATGTATATATATATATATATATATATATATATATATATATATATATATATATATATATATATATTTATGTGTGTGTGTGTGATTAGGTATATGTAGATGCACGTATACATGTGTATGTGCAAATAGAACGGAGGGAAGCACAAGAAAACACACGAATAAACCGAAGGCCTTTTCGCCTTATTGGTTTGCCCTGAAGTGGCAATAAAGCGAAAAACTCTTCGGCTTATTCCTGTTTTCTTGGATTTCCCTTCGTTGTTCTATATGTAAGTGGTTCGACATGAATTCCACACATGTGTATGTATGTGTGTATTTATGTATGCATGTGTATATATATATATATATATATATATATATATATATATATATATATATATATATATATACACACACATATATATATATGCACACGAAGATATATAGATAGATAGGGCGATCTGTGTGTATACATGCATGCATACAGCGCACATGACCGTCAGCCCGCGGGCGGGGGAGCCTTCCGCCAGCGGGAGCGGTGCTCGCTCTCTTCCTCCTCCTCGCTCTTCCTGGCTTTCTTCCTCGCTTCTTCCCTCCTCCGTTTCTTTTCTTTCCCCCACCGTTTAAGCAGCTTCTCTCCCGGAGCCCTAATTAAAGTAATTATTAACTTCCCCACTCCCCTGCCCCGCACCCCCTGTTCTCCCGCTCTGCTACCTCCCTTTTTCTCTCTTTTTTTTTTCTTTCTTTCTGTTTGCGAAAATTTAGTTAAGAGCGCATTCGGCTTGTGTCTCGGGATATTTACATATTAATTTAATGGGTCAGATAATACCCGTAATGCTGGGATATTTTGCGTCTTCTTAAGTATTTCCAGTAGGGTGTTCGTGTTAATAGGATGCTGAGAGAGCCACTTAAGAAATCCCTTTGTCTTAGGAAATACGTGTTTGTGTTTGTATTCATGTTATTCTATTAGAATTTTCGCCCATTTGCTGCTTGATTGTGCCTGTCTATTCCTTCCCTTATCTATAAGTGTGAGTATTCAGATTGTCTCTTCCTTTTTTCTTTTTTTTTGATATTTTTCTTTTCTTGTTTCTCTCCTTTTCTCACTCTCCCTCCCCCTATTTACATCTGTATGGACTCGTGGACTTCTTAGGGCATCTGCACCTATAACAAGATCAGCGTTAAACCGCTATTTTTTCGCTATTAATCTTGTATTCGGGTGTTAATACATCAGTGATTTCCACTTTGCGTGGCCTGCAGTACTTCCCAGCTAACAAGAGATTCCTTTTCTGAAGAGTTATAGTTCCAACATTTCCACTGTTTATTTCTTGTACCGTAGGCATTTTTTCCGATGCTCGAGCTGAATACATTTCCGTAAGCGGTTCTTTGTCGGGACTCACATAAAATTCCCGTCCTGTATTACATTATTCTGCCTCTGGCGTTTCCATTCATCATCGATATTGAAACATTTTTGCGATACTTGTAAAATGCTTTTCGTGATTTGATTCTTGTTCAGGCTGCAGTTTGTTGTGTATTGCCGTGGTTTGTTATTTGAGGTTATGTACCCGGTTGCATAGTGTTTTAGGCACTGATTCATTTTAAGTGAACGGGATTCGTTGCACTTATGCTTAGAAGCCATATATATGGTTTCTAATTTGAGTTCTAGAATGACTCTTTGGCTTCCCTGAATAATAATTCTATTTACTCTGAAGTGAAAGTATTTATTGCATTTATGCTTGGATGCCATAAATATGGGGTCTAATTTGAGCTCTTAAATAAATATTTTTGCTTCCCTGAAAACTAATTCTATTTACTCGTATGTGTAAACATAAGAACCTTGTATGCAGTTATGATATTGCACACTGATATTTGCGTTCTTATAAATGTTGAATAGTCACTGTAATCTTTATTGTATATTATTTTTCTTGATTTTTAGTTATTAATTAAGGATTATTAGTTTGCCTTTATAGTTTTCAGCAAATGCACTATATATATCCTTCACTCTTCTGGAAGGTTTGAATAGAAACACCTCGTCTTCATTTATCTTCAGTACAGATATGGTGTGATGTGTTCAGAAGTATTATCCATGAAATAACACTTGTCCAAGTAGACGTACGGGGTTGAAGTTAAAACATTTTCTCAAGGATACTTGCACTTTTGGGCGAGTTCCGCGGTGCTACCGAGTATCTCGTTGTGTGTGTGTGTGTGTGTGTGTGTGTGTGTGTGTGTGTGTGTGTGTGTGTGTGTGTGTGTGTGTGTGGTGTGTGTGTGTGTGTGTGTGTGTGTGTGTGTGTGTGTGTGTATGTGTGTGTGTGTGTGTGTGTGTGTGTGTGTGTGTGTGTGTGTATGTGTGTGTGTGGTGTGTGTGTGTGTGTGTGTGTGTGTGTGTGTATGTGTGTGTGTGTGTGTGTGTGTGTGTGTGTGTATGTGTGTGTGTGTGTGTGTGTGTGTGTGTGTGTGTGTGTGTATGTGTGTGTGTGTGTGTGTGTGTGTGTGTGTGTGTGTGTGTGTGTATGTGTGTGTGTATGTGTGTGTGTGTGTGTGTGTGTGTGTGTGTGTGTGTGTGTGTGTGTATGTGTGTGTGTGTGTGTGTATGTGTGTGTGTGTGTGTGTGTGTGTGTATGTGTGTGTGTATGTGTGTGTGTGTGTGTGTGTGTGTGTGTGTGTGTGTGTGTGTGTGTGTGTGTGTGGTGTGTGTGTGTGTGTGTGTGTGTGTGTGTGTGTGTGTGAAAGGTTAGGTCTATATTAATGTGGTGGGTGACCGAGGGCACGAGGAAAAAGGTACAGCGACCGGTGCGTCCCTAAAGGACCTTCGCTTAACTGGTTCTATCCTTAACTCCCTCATTCTCTGGAAAGATCAGTTTAATGTTGCGCTCCTGGTCACTGCCTGGGTCCGGGCCAGCGCCATGGTGCAGCTGCTATGATAATAGGCCATATGTTTTGAAGATAGGCAAGCACACCGTCTGATTGGCCCCCACGACATATATTATAGTGGTATGTAATAAAGGCCATCCTTGAAATCTTGCTGAAAATCCCACCCCCAATATATATGCTTCAGTACATTCTATAATGTGTGTTGACTCTCTCATTCTCGCAGATCGTAACACAGTATTTTGACCATCGCTCAGAGGTGCTCTTTCATCCAACAAGACGATTTACGGGCCGTTCCTCACACAATTCTCCAGAGAAAAGGTTTGGATCAGCCATCTAAGCCGACATCATCTTGCGAGGAAATAGGACGCCGTTGGCTCTTAGTCCGAGAGGAATATTTCAGATGTAGAAGATTATGCGGGATTTTTTTTCCGTTTTGTCTTTACTCCGAAGAAAAAATAGTGGTTAGAGAGTGAGAGAGAGAGAGAGGGAGGGAGGGAGAAAGAGAGATGGTTAATAGGTAGAAGAAATAAATCGGCTAGACATCAGAGATCATATAACACTAGAGATGAATATATATATATATATATATATATATATATATATATATAGATAGAGAGAGAGAGAGAGAGAGAGAGAGAGAGAGAGAGATGGTTGATAAGTAGAAAAAATAAATGCGCTAGACATCAAATATCATATAACACTAGAGACAAAGATAGATAGATAGATAGAGAGATAGAGAGAAAGAGAGATAGAGAGAGAGAGAGAGAGAGAGAGAGAGAGAGAGAGAGAGAGAGAGAGAGAGGGAGAGAGAAACATACATAAATACATATAGACACACAGAGGCAGACACATACACACGCGCGCAGTGAATGTTGGTCACCAGGAAACATATAAAAATAATGTAGACGAAAGGGACTTCAAAAGCTATGCTTAAGATATGCGATATATTTTTCCTTTTTGTATTATTATTATTATTATTATTATTATTATTATTTTGTATCCTTGTGATGTATTTATCGTTACACTCTAGTTCATTTTTGTATTCCTATATTAGTTGTTTTTTTTTCTTTTCTGTTTTTGCTAATAAAATGATACAGTTATTACATAACTCATATAATAATAATCAACCTCGTATACATTATAATTAATTATCTTGTGAATTCAAAAAAAAAATCATTTATATATTTTCTCGCATATAAAAAGAGGCGTTTTTCATTTTCTGTCGGAAAGAAACTTAACTGTGTGGATTTGAGCA
>NC_061857.1:28206804-28211804 GCF_019202785.1 Penaeus chinensis
GAGAGAGAGAGAGAGAGAGAGAGAGAGAGAGAGAGAGAGAGAGAGAGAGAGAGAGAGAGAGAGAGAGAGAGAGAGAGAGAGAAAGATTGAGTTTGGGTCGGGGGGGTCAAAAAGGAGTTATGCCCTGTTTCAGATTCGTATACTACTGTAGAATGACCCACGTGAATATGAACTCCAGCGAAGAAAAAATAGGTGGTCAAACGAGGGCCTAACCCCGGACAACTATTTCGCTGATCAGCGAATTTCACCTTTATGTACTTATGCCTTAGTGCCGCACCAACGTCAAGTTGTATTTTGACATTACCTATTGAAATGGATCACAGGAGGGTAAAAGTATCGTGCGCCCGAATGTTAGAATGTGCGCCCGAGTGTAAGGGTGTGCGCGCGAGTATATGAGTGTGCGCGCGAGTGTTTGAGTGCGCGCGTGAGTGTATGAGTGTGTGCGCGAGTGCATCAGTGTGCTGGCGAGTGTATGAGAAAATAGGACAACCGAGGTGGAGGGTAATATGAGGTATAGAGGACTCCTGAGTAGAGTAATGATTGGGCTTTTTCTTATGTAAAAAGTAGCCAGTAAGCAAGCGAAAAAATATGGACAATTAATAGAAAATTATCAAAAAATGTCGAAGGTCGATTACTCGTTTTTTATTTTTTTCTTCAGACTTCTCGCGGCTTACAGATGTTTTTTTTGTTTGTCTCTCTTTTTTGCAGTTATGTAACATGTGATAATGTTGAAACGAATTAATGAATTTCCAAATTAGAATACGCTGTTTTGTTTATATAACCTAGAGGTTTTCTCAGCAAAAGCAATATAGCAAATTAAGTGATAACTCTTGGACGTGAGAAGGCTAGAGCTAACCTAATTTTTAAAAATCGGTTTTTCGTTGCGCCTACAATTCACTTCGATCAAATTAAATAAAATTTAAAATAGAAATAAAGATGCGTAATAAAGTACTCTTTCATCTTACCCAATTTCATTAAAATCTGTAAGACCATTTTCTATTCTTCAACAAAAAAGTGAAAATCGGCATTTTCTCAGGGACGGTCCTCTTGAATGTCTTTTGGTTGAAGGTGCTTCTGATATTTTCTGGTAGTTGGTTCCAGATCACCAATCCTCTGATTTGCATATTTCTTGCCCGGTTTCTGTATTCAATTTCTAAATATATAAAGAGTTATTTTGTACTGTATGGACACCCATTATGTTACCTGATGTCTGTAAAGGTAAAAAAACAATTTGGGTAATTTCCTTTTATGATTTTAAGGATTAGAATACATGTGTCATAGTTGTATTTCTGTTGTACTTTTAGCCTATTTTAGTTTGTATATAAGTGGTGTGTTGTGGTCATATTTATTTACATTTCCCAGTGCTACTCTTGCCGCGAACTTCTGTAGTTCTTGTGTCCTTTGTGTTTGTTTTGTTTGTGAAGCCTCAGGTGCTTAGACAGCAATTAATGATACTAAGTGCTAGTGCTTGTATAACAGCAATCTTGTTTCTGTGGGTATTTTTATGTGATTTAATTATATTAAAGTGCCCAATACTTTTCTGTAGGTGAGGTCAATTTGAGTCTCAAATGTCATGTATCTGTCTAAGTGTACCCCTAGATTTTGCTACTGTTTTGTTGGGTTTGACGTAGCATGCTTGGAATTCTATAACTATATCTATGGGAATTTTTGCTATATTTTGGCGGCTTCCTGTGGAGAGAGAGAGAGAGAGAAAGAGAGAAAGAAAGAGAGAGAGAGAGAGAGAGAGAGAGAGAGAGAGAGAGAGAGAGAGAGAGAGAGAGAGAGAGAGAGAGAGAAGAGAGAGAGAAAGAGAGAGGGAGAGTGAGGGAGAGAGAGAGAGAGAGAGAGAGAGAGAGAGAGAGAGAGAGAGAGAGAGAGAGAGAGAGAGAGACAGACAGACAGAGAGAGAGAGAGATTGAGAAATATATGTACTTATATATATATATATATATATATATATATATATATATATAAATGTGTGTGTGTGTGTGTGTGTGTGTGTGTGTGTGTGTGTGTGTGTGTGTGTGTGTGTGTGTGTGTGTGTGTGTGTGTGTGTGTGTGTGTGTGTGTGTGCAAATGTGTGTGTGTGTGTGTGTGTGTGTGTGTGTCAACATTTGCATTTCCCAGGCTCTCCTGTCCCTGCAACCCACGCCCACCGGCACAGACAGCCCAACAAACCCCGGAAACCTCCGCGAGCAGCCAGGCAGCGAAGCCTTCGCGTCACAACCGCCTGATTTCCAGGTGGGTCGCGTCGGGAGACGGAAGGGCGTTAGGAAAAGAAACAACAACAATAACAGCAGTAATAGTTTTAACAACAATTCTTATAACATTAACAATAATATCAACATAACAGCAATATCAAAACCAATACAAATAACAACAACAAACAGAATACATACAAAGAAAAAAAGAGGAAGTAAAATGCCTTACGGCTGTTCCCTCCCTTTTCTCTTTTTTATCAACGAGGGAGAGGAAGCAAATAATAAATAAGAGGAAAGCACAGGAATATACACTGATCTAAAAGTCTTTAAAGTGATTACGGACGGCTTTTCGATAATGGAATTTTCTAATGAAAGGGAATATGTCGGAGAGAGAGTCTGTTGTTGAGGAGATAAGAAAACTGATTTAAGTGGCTGGAGGCGGATTAGCTTCGCCTTTTTTCTCTTCCTGCGTTTCTCAGGGGAAAAAAAGAGAGAGAGAGAGAGAGAAAGAGAGTGAGAGAGAATGAAAGTGAGAAAGAGAGGAAGAGAGAGAGAGAGAGAGAGAGAGGAGAGAGAGAGAGAGAGAGAGAGAGAGAGAGAGAGAGTGAGAAGAGAGAGAGAGAGAGAGAGAGAGAGAGAGAGAGAGAGAGAGAGTTCATCCCTGAAATTATGCTTCACCTGAATTCTTCACCTGCGATACCCAAAACCGCGCAGACGCAGTAAGACACATTAATGACACACTTGACTACATCATTTTTGGGGGCAAAAAGTGGGAGGTTACTCTGGCATCAGATAAAACCCAAGCAATGATTATATCTAGACGTCAGACACCGGATAGTGTATGCATCCATCATAAAGCTAAATAACGAAGCCGTCAGTATTAGCAAGGAAATCAATATTCTTGGCGTGCAGATTAATAATTACCTATCCTTCACCAGTCACGTCAAAAAGTTAGCAAAGAGCGCAGCAAGAAAGTTGGCTTGTGTACGAGTCATCGTCTCTCTGCTAGACAGCAAATACAACTATACAACTCCCAAGTCCGCTCTTTGATGGAGTATTCGCCGCTCGCCTGGCTGCCCTGCCCGCCAACTCATCTTGCCCTCCTGGACACCGGTCAGAACAGAGCCCAGCAGCTAGTGGAACGGAAGACGCCCGTAAATGAACCGGCAACTCACTTTTAGTCCCTTCAACATCGTAAAGATGTGACTGGCCTCTGCAGCTTCTACAAGATACATAAACAAAACAGTTCCTCTTTGACATCGCTGTAACTTCCATCGGCAGCCGCACCCACGTACAGGATAAGAACCGCCAGTAATCGAGTCCAAGAAGTCCAGGTTCCCTTCGGGAGAACAGAGCTCTATCTACGGTCCTTCCTGCCTAGATTTTCTTAAATGTGGAAAATTTTAGCCCAGCAAACTAACCTGCTTTACCTGGACACATTACAGCTGTCCATGACAGCAGTGAATGCTTGGAGATTACAATATGAACCATGTTAAGTCATTTCTATTTGTAATTGACCAACTTCTCTTTTATCAGAATTGATTTATAAAAATCTGTATTAAGCTATAGACACTGTTACTTTTAATGGAAAATTTTAGCACCTATAAGATTAGCAAAATGAACTATATTTTACAGACTCTTTAACATTTGAAATATAGTATATAAAAGAGAGAGAGAGAGAGAGAGAGAGAGAGAGAGAGAGAGAGAGAGAGAGAGAGAGAGAGAGAGAGAGAGAGAGAGAGAGAGAGAGAGAGAGGAACGAAAGCCTTACAGTCAAGAAACGTGATCTGTCCCATACCGGTGTCTAATTAACTGGAATTTCCCTTAAAGTTTTGTCTACCGTTCCATTTATTGCGTTTGGACATATTGCTGCGGGGAACGGCACAGGAGGGAGAGAGGGAGAGAAAAACACCGAACAGCTTTCTTTTGCCTTTTTCTTTTCCCAGGAAAAGGAGCCGCTTCTTCCCTTCCCCCATTTCCCTGACCCGTCCTCCTCCCCTATTTCCCTGACCTCTTCCTCTCCCCATTTCCCTGACCCCTCCTCCTCCCCCATTTCCCTGACCCGTTTTCCTCCCCCATTTCCCTGATTCCTCCTCCTCCCCCATTTCCCTGACCCGTCCTCCTCCCCCATTTCCCTGATCCCTCCTCCTCCCCCATTTCCCTGATCCCTCCTCCTACCCCATTTCCCTGATCCCTCCTCCTCCCCCATTTCCCTGATCCTCTGCCCCTCCTCCATATCCCTTATCCTCCCCCTCACTCATTACCCTGATCCTCTTTTCCCTCCTCCCATTTTCATGATCCTCTCCTCCCCTCCCCCATTTCCCTGACCCGTTCTCCCTGCCCCATTTCCCTTATCCTCCCCCCTCCCCCATTTCCCTTATCTCTGCCCCCCCCCCCCCCCTCCTAACTTCTCGTCTCTCAAGAAGACCCAGATAGGGGGCGATCTTCCTCAGGAAATCCTAGCTGGCAACTCGCTCGTCGCCCGCAGCTCCCATTGTCGTCGGCTGGAAGTCATTAAGGGGGACTTTAGCGTGCTCAGACAATGGGAGAATGAACCTTCAGCGTCTTTTATAAGTTGCTAATTCGAGAACTTCCAAATATGTTCAGGGAAGTTTGCTAATAATAAAGTAAAAAAAAATATATATATACAAATAAATAAATAAAACAAATACAAGGCTTATATTTCAAGAAGGCGAATAAAACTTTGGAAATAATTAATTGGATATCAGCTTGTGACATGTGATCAATGTTTTGATAAAATAAAAGAATCTGATAAGGCTTTTCCAACGTTCTTAACGT
>NC_061857.1:28224304-28229304 GCF_019202785.1 Penaeus chinensis
TGACATAGGTGAGCCAAAAAATTAGGGTCGGGAGTCCCACCATAAAAATGTCTAGGGTCTGAGCAAATTAGGGTCGGGAGTCCCACCATAAAAATGTTTAGGGTCTGAGCAAATTAGGGTCGGGTGCCCCATATTTGTTTTATGGTCGAGCGCTCAAAAAAATCAAAATAAAAACTTGGTCAGGGACCCCATAAAAATTTTCTTTAATTGATATTTGACTCTGTTTTGATAGGCTCAAAACCATAAATCCACTGTACACCTGTATTTGAGCCTTAAAGGTTAAATAATTATGTTGCCTTAAAATTAATTTAATGTTTTTATAATAAAAATCTAAAACTTTTGTACTTTTATAATAAAAATCTAACACGTCTTGAGTGTTATCTATCTAGCGAAATGTCAACCTTCATATACATGCAAACCATTAAATCTCTAAATTTTTCGAGAAGTTCTTAATTAATTTGTTCTATTAATATGTTACTAGGACAAGACATTTCATATTAATATTTATAACCTCCATTTATAAAACTTAATTTCAAAAGTATCATTACATTTTAATAAGATTCACCTTGTTAATTGAACACAATACTAGTATCTTAATTATTTTGAAGTGCTATGAATGCAGGTTACAAATTATTAATATCAGATGTCTTGTTCTGGTAACATACTTAGTAAGTTTTACATGTACGTGTGGATGTAGGTAAATCTATTACATGTAGGAGTTGTTGTAGAATTGAATTACGAATTACTAAGTTCAGGTTTTATAACAACATTTTTAGAAAGCATTAGGAGAAATAAAGACTACAAGTCCGTCACAGACAAAAAAAATAAATGAATCCATTTATGCTTGGTTCGCAAATAGCAGGGACAGCTTTGGAGGCAAATCCAAAGGGACAAGGCTGCCAAAGAGAAACAGGCAAACCAACAGCAGCCAGAAGACGAAGGAAATGATGAAACGGATGCTGATTAATTGTTGGTTCTATTTCAAATAAGAAACTTATTTTTGTATGTCAGCTAATTCTTATACTTAATACAGCAATTTCAGCATTAGTAGAAATGTCACATTAGATGGTAACATTTTCTGCAAATATACCTTATTTTTCTTCCATGAAAAGTGAAATTTTCTACAAAGGAGTACTTAAACTGGGAAATATTGGCAACTATATATGTTTGGCAGAATTCCAGTAGATTTATGATTTTTTTTATTTTGTCATACAGTTACTGTTTTTCTGCACATTTTCATGCTATTTTCAGGCATGGCTAATCATTCGTATTCATTAAAAATCATATAGTAGTTTTTTTAGTGGGTTGAGCGTGGTTCAAGGTTTTCCAGGTATTCTCCTTGGCCAAAATTGGCATGGGTGTGCTTTAATTTTGCTGCAGTTGCACCTCTGAAAACAATCGGGAAATTTGAATGCACACATTTTTTCGTTTCCATTATGGTACTAGTTAAGAATCTCTGGTGATGTTTTTGTTGTCATTTCGACCTAAATAATGTACATAGTCTATTATAAATGTAATAAACTATATTGATTTTATTGCTGTCACCGTGTTTCATGAAGACTGTGTGCAGTGACACAAGTGTCAGATATGGTTCTAGGTTTCATATAGAATTTGCTTTTTACATGGCATGGTCTTTAAACATTTTGTAAATATTTCATGTGCTATTTTATTCGTTAATCCTAACGGAGACATTACTGAATCTTGACATATTTTCTGAACTTCATTTGTAAACCTTTTAAAACCTTAAAAGGTTTTATGTTTCATTTTTTTCATGTTTTGTCTTTGGATGAGGCATCACCTGATTATGCGCTTGCCAGGTACTAAAGTATTTTCCTTGCTCAGTACAGCTGATTCTGATAATCATATTTATGTGTATAAAAACTGGGAAAGAAAGTAAAAATATGTCAAGAAACTGTACAAAATTATTTTCTCAATTTTGAATGTATGTAATATAACTTTGAAAACTGGTGACGTTGAAGAAAATTCAACACAAGTTTTTTGTTTAGAAAAATGCCATCAATTTAGATCTTGGAGAAATCCAGTCAATTGGAAATTTTTACTATCTCACATGCTTATTTTTCTTCCATGAAAAGTGAAATTAAATAAAAAAAAAAAAAAAACATTACTACGTAACTACCCTATTTCTAACATTTATATAACCAGAAGCATAACTTAAGCTTTAACCCTTTCAGCTTTTTCTTCCATTCATTAAAGGTAAATACATCAGTGATAATTTTCTCACCTTTAATTCTTGAATTTTCACGCCATTAGTTGAACATCGTTCAAATTGTGGTTTACACCTGGTTTACATGATGTGTCCTTTTTTGTGTGTCGACTAACAATCACAAATGTTAATGGACTGCTATAAATCATTACTGTTGGATATCATAAAAAAAATGTAATTACCAGTTCTGTCAATTAATTGTGATTCCTGTACTGTAAATTCCTGTTCTGTAAATAAATATATGAACTGAATTTAATATCTGAAAATGTGTTTTGTTTACTGTTAGTCTAGTGTTTTAGCCACCCACAGCACAGTCTTGTTTAGTACCAGTGCCAGTAGCCTTTACTGGTACTGGTCAAGCTAGTGTTGCAATTGGATTGACATAAACTTATTAAAAATATAAATCATCAGAGAAACCTGCCGCCCTGGACCCCCGCGTTAAAATGAGTGCCCACATTCCCCCACCTAGTACCCACATATGCCCACATTTGCCCATTTTGCCCACATGGGTCCCACACGAATACCCTGTTTCATCCCCCATGTGGGGCATGTATGGACAAATGTGGGCCCAATATTTGCCCACATGGAACCCACATGGGCTGCCCATATGGTACCCACATTTTTGCCCACATTTGCCCACATGGAAACCGCATGGGCCCCATACATTTTGCTATCTGGGTTAAGCTGTTGTAGAACTATGACTATTCCTGCAAACCATTTCTAATGCCTTATATATATGTGTATATATATATATACATTTATATATTTATATATATACATATATACATACATATATATACATATATATATATATATATATATATATATATATATATATAGACATATATATATATGCATATATATATATATATATATATATATACATATATATATACATATATATATACATATATATATATGTGTGTGTGTGTGTGTTTATATATATATATATATATATATATATATATATATATATATATATATATATATATATATATATATATATATAAACACACACACACACACACACACACACACACACACACACACACACACACATATATATATATATATATATATATATATATATAGATATATATATATACATATATATAAGTTTATATGTATACATACATATACATATACATACATATATATGTATATATATATATATATATATATATATATATATATATATATATATATATATGTGTGTGTGTGTGTGTGTGTGTGTGTGTTTATATATATATACATATATATATATATATATATATACATACACATATATACATATATATATACATATACATATGCATATATATACATACATATATATATATATATATATATATATATATATATATATATATATATATATATGTGTGTGTGTGTGTGTGTGTGTGTGTGTGTGTGTCTGTGTGTGTGTGTGTGTATGTGTGAATGTGTATGTGTATGTGTATGTGTGAATGTGTATGTGTGTACTGTCAGTTGCCATGGAAATATTCCGTTGAAGCATTTTCAAAAGCGTTTTTCTTTTTATACTTAATTGCAGTATTAATACTAAGTGATGTTGACAGAAAACAAAATCCAAAAAGAACTCACAATTTGCTAATCGCGATGAGACCTTTTTGAAAGAGAATTTCATCTCACGCCAGGGAAGCAAGAAAATATGTCGTTTTTTTCCATTTTTTTTTTTTTTTTTGGGGGGGGGGGGGCGGTAATATGATTGGTTATTTGTTATCATTATGGCTTCCGTGAAGCTTATCATTGTTATCATCATCGTTGCGGTTGGTATTATTATTATCATCATCATTAGCATTACCTTTATTATTTCTGTTATTATGGCTTTATTATTACTATTTTTGTCATTATTATCGTTATCATCTTTATAACTATTATCATTACTATTATCACTATGATATCATTATTATTATGATTATGATGACAATTATTATTAACATCATCAACTATCATCATTAGCAATATTATTGTTATAATTATTATTATTATTATTATTATTATTATTATTATTATTATTATTATTATTATCATTACTATCATCATCATCATCATCATCTTTATCACTATTCTCATCATGATTATTATTTCTAATTGTTACCACCATCACTATCATTATCATTATTATTATGATTGTTGTTATTAATATTGTTGTTGTTGATTTTATCTTTTATATTTTTATCCTCCTCTCCATTACTTTTGTCATTATTATTATTATTATTATTATTATTATTATTATTGTTATTATTATTATTATTTTTATTATTATTATTATTATCATTACTTTTCTCATTATTAATGTTAGTATTATCATCATTATCATTATTGTTTTTCATTATTTTTTAAAATTATTATTTCTATTATTATCATTATCATTATCATTATTACAATGATTATCCTTTTGATTATTGTAATTCTCATTGATATTATCATCACAATTATCATCACCCTCACTTTCTTTATCAAAATCATGATTAGCTGCAGAAAAAATGAAATGAAGAAAGTAATTACTTAACACGAATCAACGTGTCAGTCTCAAGAAAGCCACAGGATAACACATAACTTAGCACCCCCCCCCCCCTCCCCCTCCATGCAATATGAAAACACTTTGCTTATTTTCTTGTCTGCATGACTTCAGTTAAAATTCACTTTAAGAAAAGTCTTGTCGCAATCAGCAAATTGTGAATTCTATTTTTTTTTATTTTTTTTTTTCTTTATTTTTTTTTTTTTTGCTAGCATCGCTTGGTATTAATACTGT
>NC_061857.1:28244304-28246804 GCF_019202785.1 Penaeus chinensis
TCGTGTTAACAAGGCAGTGAATTTTCAGTGAGCGAAAAAGTGCCACGTGTATAACAGTTTGCCTTTTCTTATTTTCTTTTATGCGAGGTACGCAAAAGCTATGAAACTTCTTACTTTTTTTTTTCTTTTTTATCAGTAACTGTTGGCACCTAGAGATACAATAATTATGAATTATTTTCAGCTTACAATATATCATACAAGTACAAACAAAAATGTATGATAAAGTAAGGAAAGTACGCATTAAAGAGAGAGAGAGAGAGTAAAGGAGCATTTTATTCTACATTCCCCGTCGCAGTTTTACTGGTAAAGAGTTTTAATGGTTTTCAGTTAATGATGGCTCAACGGTACACATAATCTCAATCCGTTTAGCTTTGGTTTATCGCAAACACAACAAACACAAACATAGACTCTCATCCATCTACAAATACGGACGTGTGAATGAGTTGGCGAGTGAGTGGAAGTTTCCTTTGCGTGGAATATGCGTAAACGTATGGATGAATGTAGTTCACGTGTCCAGCATGAGAAGCATCACATGAACAACACGAGTTGACCGGTCATGCAAGGCACCGGATATCAGCGTGCTTTGAGGCGGTCTGGTACCGGCTAGAAGTCTGAAAAGTGTCTCCAATAATACCATACCTGATTTCGCATCGTATATTGATTACTATAATCATACTGTAACTTGTAAGTAAATAAAAACTACAGCGTGTATTTCATTAACACCACAAAAAGAAAACTACAGACATATGTTGTAAAAGACAGTGATACGTGTCTCGTGATTCACCAAAAGTTAGAGAGCACGGTATACACTCACCCAGGGACATCTGTCAAAGGGCCCTGACAAAGAGAGACAGTGATATATAGTGAAATGTGTGTAATTAATTATTGTTTGTGATAGTGAGGTCCTGTATAGGTTTTCATATTACGCGAACTTGACGGTATTAGGAACCTTAACACAGTCAAACGTAACTTAAACTCGTTTAGTTTATTCGTAAAAATAAACAAACAGTCGCTTGCTCCAAGTTTTAACATAAAGTAAATTTAAATGTAAACCTGATACGCCTATAGACCACAGTAACATTGCTAATAAATGAGTATTTTCCCATCTCGTTAATTTTTTTTTTTTTTTTTTCACACCAGCTATTTGTCTTACATGAAAGATACGGCTAAATCTCTACAATAAAGCCGATCGGGACACATCAGTCCATCCATTCACCTTTCTATTACCTTTCCGAACATTCGTCCTTCGAATCATCAGTTCATACATCTATAAACCTATTTATTCATCCACCCGAACGTCATCCGACCATTAAACCGCCCGACTATCTTCCACCTATCCATCCATCCGTTTATGAACCCAGTTTTGTTTACCTCTATTGTTCCTCTTTTTGTGCCTCTCTCTCCCTTCTGCCCAACCACGTTATCTCCCTTTCTCTATTTCTTTCCTCACATTCAGTTCGAAAGAAAGGAGAAGGCAGAAGGAAAGAGAAATAGATCGGACCAGGGATAGAAAGATGCGTGAAAGGAACAGGCAGTTACAAAAAGAGGGGAAGGAAAAGGAAAAGGAAGAAAAATTGGCAAAACGTTAAAAAAAATATGAAAGAATAAGAATAAAAAAAAAAAAAAAAAGGAAAACTACAGGAAAGAGGAAATGAAACCCGAGCAACAGCAACCCTTCCGCCAACATAGGCCTATGAAGGGTCCGTCTCTCATGAGAGCCAATACAGTATCTGGCCATTATGGAAATAGGCCTTGGTAGAGATTGCGCGGCTGCGAGAGGGAGAGAGTGGGGCGTGGAGAGAGAGAGAGGGGGAGGGAGGGAGAGAGAGAGAGAGAGAGAGAGAGAGAGAGAGAGAGAGAGAGAGAGAGAGAGAGAGAGAGAGGGAGAGGGAGGAAGAGAGAGAGAGAAAGAGAGAGAGAGGGAGAGAGTGGGGCGTGGAGAGAGAGAGGGAGAGAGGGGGGGGAGAGGAGAGGGAGGGAGGGAGGGGATGAGAGAGAGAAAGAGAGAGAGAGAGAGAGAGAGAGAGAGAGAGAGAGAGAGAGAGAGAGAGAGAGAGAGGGAGGGAGGAAGAGAGAGAGAGAAAGAGAGAGAGAGGGAGAGAGAGAGAGAGAGAGAGAGAGAGAGAGAGCGAGAGAGAGAGAGAGAGGGGGGGGGGGGCAGGGAGGGAGGGAGAAAGAGAGAGAGAGAGAGAGAGAGAGAGAGAGAGAGAGAGAGAGAGAGAGAGAGAGAGAGAGAGAGGGGGGGGGGGTGGCAGGGAGGGAGGGAGGAAGGACAGAGAACTATAAAGAGAGTAGAGAGAAAAGTAGAAAGATAGTATCAACTTATCTATTCCTCTTCCCCCCTTTATATATTTATGAGAACATCGTGCCGAGTTTGGTCGTGAGTGGAGAAGAAACGTTGAAGGAAGATAAAACTTGACGCCCTGTTTTTAACGAGTATGTGTCTGTGGAATACCCGCGGGAATATCAGGGTCGGCAAAGATGACTGAGAACATTAAGC
>NC_061857.1:28286804-28291804 GCF_019202785.1 Penaeus chinensis
CTGCTGAGAAGGGACAAGCAGCAGTTCATCAGGAATTTTGCTGTGGAGGTTAAAGGCCATACCAGGCAAGGTTTTCGCTCACATTCGTCTGAAACGGTTCCGCAACCACCTACTAAGGCACCACAGACCAGAACAGTCTGGATTCACTCATGGTAAGTCCACAATAAACCCTATCCTAATGCCTCGAGTAATTGTGGAATGCCGTCGTGAGTTCCGTCATGGGTTGCTTGCAGCCTACATTGATCCCATTGACTCGGTGCATCGAAAATCACTATGGGAGATTCTGAGACTTTGGGGAATTCCAACATGGATTATTGGCCTAATAGCAAGCCTATATACCAGTACTGAAAGTGTTGTAAAGTGTGGTGGGGATCTGTCGAACTTCTTCCCTGTTAATTCAAGGGTGAAGCAAGGCTGTGTCCTTGTTCCAACACTTTTCAACACCTGCATGAGCTGGATAATGGGTAGAGCTACTATCCAAAGGCAGTGTGGAGAACACTGGGCAATATCAAGGTCTCAGACCTTGACTTTGCCGAAGATGTTGCTATCCTATCTGAGTCCCTGGAGTCACTGGTGGCGGCACTTGATGCATTCAGCAATGAGGCGAAGCCCTTGGGCTTAGAGGTATCCTGGATCAAGACAAAAATTCATGACATTGGGGGCCTGTTAGGGGAATCCGTTTAGTCGATCCATGCTTGCGGTGAGGATGTTGAAGTCACAGAGAGCTTTACATACCATGTTAGTGTAGTCCATATCCCTATGCAGAAGGACCAAACTACATGTCTTCAAGTCCTTGATACTGCCAGTTTTGCTCTTTGGAAGCGAAACCTGGATGCTATCTAGTGCCTTGGAAACTCGTCTTGATCATGGGACACCATGTTTCCAACCGACGGCTACACCGTAAGATTGGCATGGGCCCTGTTACTTGCATAATTCAGGATCGCCAACTCAGGCTATATGGGCACCTAGTTCGTTTCCCTGCCCATCAGGTTGTCTGGGTGGAGGAAGCCCGTGGGACGACCTAAGAGGTCATGGCTTGGACAGCTCGACCAGACCTGTCACGAAGAGTTTGAGATAGGCCGAGGGCCAGCCTGGAGACTCACCATGAGTGATCCTCGTGGCTGGAAGCGAAGGGTGGAAGCGGCCATGCGCCATCGTCGGCGTTAGCCCTTTGAAGATGATGATGATGATATATGTTTACATTTTAATATATGTAAACATATACGCATAGGTATGCAATAAATAAATAAAGCTATAAAGTCTCTCCTCTTCCCATTTGCACATATTCTTTAGAAACACAAAGAAAACTGGCGGAAGTTTAAAAAAAGTTTTAGAATGGTACTTTCCACAATAATCAACATTAATTACTCAAATTAAAGAGAAGACAAACGAATGTAGACTACAACTCTGAGTAGGTTCCAGAAATAATATATATATATTATATTTATATATAATATATATATTATGTATATATATAATATATATCATATATGCATATATTTGTGTGTGTGTGTGTATATATATATATATATATATATATATATATATATATATATATATATATATATAAACACTTGATGCTATCATAGATTCAACTGCAAAAAACGCATGCACAATTTAATAACACACAAAACAGAGAAGGAAAACATATTAATCCAGGAACCAGTGACGGTTTTACGTAGTCACTCTAACTTCTTAACAGATGTTATGAACATCAATATCTTTAACAATTACTTGTTCATTTCATAATAGGAAAAAACTTTTTTTCACCAAAGTGAGCTGATTGTCACTGTTCGTGAAAAGAAACATCCAGTATATCATATATCCATTGCTGCAAGACATCAATAGAATGAATAATGCGATCGTTTGTTGGCAAAAAGAGTATTCGGAATATACTGTTTTCATTTTCGACGCCCGGGTAGAAATACATGCTTTGTCAAGGAGAATTGTGAAAGAGAATTGCTCCTTCATGCTGCATTCAGGGTACGTTCTCATATGTATAGCTTGTTAGGTAAAATGATGGATGGAAAAGTGAAAATGCAATGGAAGGGACAAAAAGAAAACAAGGAAGGAGAATAATGTTTTGAAAAATAATGAGAAGGGAATTTGAAGATCATTTGGGTGAATCATAACAACCCGCATAAAGAAATATTTGCACAAATTTCGTCACGCTCCCTAATTAAACACTTAAATACATATCTAAAATGCAATTGATGTAAAATAAGATAAAAATGAAATAAACTAAATTAAATACATTTGTAGGTGAACACTAAGATTGTTTACCCTTCTAGAGTGATATTTTACTATACCATAAGCATATTCACTTTGGATATTAACCATATAGTTTCTATAAAGATGATGGTTATCAATCTCATCGGCGTGCTCAGGAATAATTTCATGAAATTATTCCTAAACACGATTTTTTTTTTTTTGGGGGGGGGGGGGAGGGAGAGGAAGGTATTGATTTTTTTAATCCATTTTACACGACAGATTATCCTGAATTAATTAGTGTTAAATCTATCGATATTTCTTACGCTGACCAGAGAAACTGGAAGGCTCAGTTTTATGTCAATAATTATAGCGATAATGATGATGATGATGGTAATGATGGAGATGATAATAACAATAGCACTCGCAATCACAATAACATTGATGATTAAATTACAATTACAATAACGATAATGATATTAATGTTTTTTGAAGACGAGACCAGAAAACCAGGAAGAACAACACCCCCCCCCCCCGCCTCCCACCACGTCCCGCTTGGCAAATGGGGCTGTTTTTCAGGGTTGCCAATTCGTAATGCTAATGTACGCTTTAGTAAGATTAATCTTTAAACTTTTATGAGTGTAACTTCATTAAACTTATTTCCATTCATCCCTTATTTATGTATACTAAGCCTTTTTGGACCTTAGATTTGGGTAAAAGAGATAGAGAGAGAGGGAGAGAAAGAGAGAGAGTGGGGGGGAGGGGAGGAGAGAGAAAGAGAGAGAAGAAATTAATAGCTTGATATTTTGCCTTTTTCTTCTTGGGTAGTAAACTGAAGATAAAGACAGAGAAAAAAAATAAACATATTGTCTCCAGTTCCTCTTTTTTTTCTCTCGTCTTATTTCTTCTGTTTCTGTATTTGTCATAATCCCTATATTCAGTATCAGTATGATCAACTTCATCACAATCATGATCGCTATACTTTTTATCAATATTTTCACAATAATGATTTATAATTTATTCAACGGTATTACAATATTACCTTCATTGTCTTCCTTATTTTTATCCTTGATTTTTCTCCCATTTCAAATGCCCAAAGCATTCATTTCGACTTCCGACTGCCTACTTTACCTAATCTTACATGACTAACCAAATAAAGAAAATACAGAAAAAAATTCTTTCTGTCCTCCCCATTTCCAGCATTTGTCTCTCTGTTAACAAAATTTGCAACACAATGGCCGGAATAAATAAGGCTTAGTACATGCTACTGCCGAAATCACTTCAAAATCCGGTCACGTTCTCCAGCCCGGCTCGAAACGCAACAGCTTGGAGAAATTTACTATAGCAACTCTGGAGTCATGTTGGAGCAACGGTTGCCAAGTTATCCCACAGATCACTCAAAGGGGGGCGGGTGGTAGGGAGTCATCTGGGGAGGGGAGAGTGTATGGTTGTTGAGAGGGAGGGAGGGAGGGAGGGAGGGAAGGAAAGAGTGAGTGAGGGGGTTAAAGAGGGAAGGAAGAAAGGAGTGATTGAGGGAGGGAGGGAGGGAGGGAAGGAAGGAGTGAGTGAGGGAGGGAGGGAGGGAGGGAGGGAGTGAGTGAGGGGGTTAAAGAAGGAAGGAAGAAAGGAGTGATTGAGGGAGGGAGGGAGGGAGGGAAGGAAGGAGTGAGTGAGTGAGGGAGGGAGGGAGGGAGGGAGGGAAGGAAGGAGTGAGTGAATGAGTGAGTGAGGAAGGGAGGGAGGGAGGGAGGGAGGAAGGGAGGGAGGGGAGGAAGGAAGGAGTGAGTGAGGGAGGGATGGAGAGGGAAGATGAAGTTGCTTTACGTTGGTGGCATGAAATCTTGCGCCCCCTCCGCCCCCTTTCCCTCATAGGCTCCAGCGATTCTCTTTCTGCGTATCTTACTATCTACAGCGCTCACACATATACGTTTATATTATTTCCATGTGATCTTTCCTGTGTGTGTATGTCACACAGAAATGAACAAACACACACACACAAATACACCCCCACCCCCCTAACACACACACACATAGAAACACAATCACACAAACGCACAAACCCACACTCGCACATAAATCAATAGGCAGATTCATGTTGAAGAGCAAATTCCGTAATTTATACGCATTTACTAAACATATGACAGATGACGTAGAGGATTACCTTGACTAGTGGCCGGTGAGGGCGGCCAGACCCTAACGCTGCAAGGATGAGAGACAGCGACAGAGAAAAAGGAAACGGATTTCTGCCGGGCTTGGCTCTACTGCCAGCACTAATACTGTAAACATATTACGAATCGACAAGTTCATTAGCTGCAAGTACAGCAAATACAGCAGAAAATATCGTCTTCAGTACTACCAGTGCTTTGGAAAAGATTTAATTCAGCATGTCTACTATTTTTTTAAGCTATGGCAAGTAACATTTAGTATCGTACCAACCTTTAAAATGCCTAACTCAATAATTTTCAAATCCCGCAATATTACACAACGAAGTTCACTTAACCATATTTTATGAGAAAGAAAACTTAATTCCTTGAATAATCTGCATCGGTAATGTTGCTCTCTCTCTGAAAGGAAATAATGAGGACCAATTCCCCTCACACTGACAACCGTATTTCTGACAAAACAGAACCGGCAGCTCAATGTACACACGAAAGTTGACCTTTGTAAGGACGAGTACTGCACGCCTCTGAGGTTTACTTTTGTTATCAGTCAAAAACTCCCCTTCTTGAAAAGTGGTTCACTGTACTCATTTGTCTATGTCATGTATAACGTCTAATTTCGGCAATGTTATA
>NC_061857.1:28299304-28301804 GCF_019202785.1 Penaeus chinensis
ATATATATATATATATATATATATGTGTGTGTGTGTGTGTGTGTGTGTGTGTGTGTGTGTGTGTATGTGTATGTATACAAATATACACATTTATATATACATATATATGTGTCTATGTGTATGTGTGTGTGTGTGTGTGTATGTGTGTACATATCTATATATCTGCATCTATATACCTATATCTATCTATCTATCTAAATATATATAGATGTGTGTGTGTGTGTGTGTGTGTGTGTGTGCTTATATACATTTCTATATATCTGCATGTATATATTTATATCAGTCAATCTATCTATCTATCTATCTATTTACATATATATATATAAATATATATATATATATATATATATATATATATATGCGTGTGTGTGTGTGCTTATATACATTTCTATATATCTGCATCTATATATTTATATCAGTCAATCTGTTTATCT
Organism: Penaeus chinensis; assembly: GCF_019202785.1. NCBI lineage: Eukaryota > Metazoa > Arthropoda > Malacostraca > Decapoda > Penaeidae > Penaeus > Penaeus chinensis. Next base: position 28,299,739 of record NC_061857.1, read on the forward strand.
ATCTATCTATCTATTTACATATATATATATATATATATATATATATATATGCGTGTGTGTGTGTGTGCTTATATACATTTCTATATATCTGCATCTATATTTTTATATCAGTCAATCTATCTATCTGTCTATCTATCTATCTATTTACATATATATATATATATATATATATATATATATATAGTGTGTGTATATATGTGTGTGTGTGTGTGTGTGTGTTATAGCCCCTGGACCCTCCTCTCTGCTCTTCTCATCCCAAAGTTTCCTCGAATCAAAATCGAAATCCTTTGCTGCCTCATCCTTTCTCCTTCTCTCGCTTCCTCGGGAAAAAGAAACGGAGACAGTCAGTCTCAGAGATAGAATGCAAGAGGTTCTGGATGAATGGTGTGTATATATATGTATATATGTATATATGTATATATGTATATATATGTATATATATATATATATATATATATATATATATATATAGAGAGAGAGAGAGAGAGAGAGAGAGAGAGAGAGAGAGAGAGAGAGAGGGCGCTGCGCCGTAGCGACCAACACTTTCATAACATAATATTTTTCTAGTGATTTGGGATGTATATATCGCTTTGATGACTGTTATATGTGACCTGGAATATCAATGAATGCTTCAAGATGCTCAGAAAATGGTCTATACGTGATTTTATTGCTTTGATTGTGATTTTGGGGCTGTTTATCGAAGCAGCGTCCTTGATGACGGATGTAAACAATCGCCATGGCGAACGCCTACTTGTTTACACTAGAAACGAGCTTTTAAAGCTCGCTGAGGTCCACTATGAAGCTCCATCAGACCTAGGAGAGCTGAGGCCAGAAGACCATCCAGGAAACGGGGGAGACGTGGAGGCGTCCGTGAACGCTGCAGGAGACGAGGATCCAGACTTCCAATGCCTATGATCGTCACTGGAAATGTACGTAGCCTACGAAACAAGATGGACGAACTATCTGGATTGTCAAAATGGAACTACGCATATCGTGAATCCTCAGTAATCTGTCTATCAGAGACATGGTTACAGGAAGAGACCCTGACACAGCATACACACTGGATGGTTTCAGCTTGATTCGTGGTGATAGAACGTAGGCGTCTGGAAAAGCCCTGGGAGGAGGTGTGTGTATGTATATAAACGACAAATGGTGCAAGAACTGTTCTGTCTTCGAGCAACACTGTAGTCAAGATGTTGAATATCTGACAATTTCACTAAGACCGTACTATCCCCCAAGGGAGTTCACAAATATCGTGATCACTGTAGTATATATTCCACCTAATGGAAATGCAAACAATGCTCAGAATGTTATGTGTGATGCTATTACAAGGGCTGAGAGTAAGTATCCTGATGCAGTTAGTATTGTTACAGGAGATTTTGATCATTGTAAGTTTAATAGGTGCATACCTAATTATCAACAATGTATAAATTTCGGTACAAGATCAGAAAATGTGTTAGATCTATTTTTCTGTAACATTAAAAACTCCTATGTTGCCAAGAGACTGATGCCTCTGTGCATCTCAGATCACAATATGTACAAAAGTTAAAGCAGAGTAAGCCAGTTGAACGGACTGTATATGACTGGAATGATGATGTAAATGATTGCTTGTTGGCCTGTATAGAATGTACTGATTTTGATGTGCTATTTGATGAAAATTGTACCATCGATCAAAATATTGATGTATTGAATGAATATCTGTATTTTTGTATTGATATGACTGTACCGAAGCGTGTGATAAAATGCTTCCCAATTGGGTAACCAAAGATTTGAAAATACTGTTGAACAAAAATAAACAATTCATTGCCTGTAGGGATAGAAATCAACTGAAAACTGTACAGAGAGATATTGATAGGAAGATCGCTGAATGTAAACAGGCATACAAACTAAGGCTGAAAATCTGTTTAAATATGACGCCAAATCAGCTTGGCAAGGTTTGAGGAAATTAACAGGCATGGAAAAGAGTGTTGTTACACCTGACATTAGAGATACCTACAAATTTTGTAATGAACCCAACCTGTTTTATGGTAGTTTTGACAAACAAGATTTTTCTGATGTCAGATCGC